>NW_019235970.1:0-2167 GCF_002742605.1 Olea europaea var. sylvestris
GCGCCGGGTGTAATTTCGTCATTTTTCGCGACTGTGTCGGAATTGGCTAAAATTTAACTGGTTGATCGGAAACAAAAATCACGTCAGGGGCAATTTCGTCATTTTTCTCGACTGTGTCGAAATTTGTTAAAATTTGGGGGTTTGATCGGAAATAAAAATCGTGCCGGCGGCTATTTCGTCATTTTTCTCGACTGTGTCGGAATGGGCTCAAATTTGACAAGTTGATCGGGAACAAAAATCGCGCCGGGTGTAATTTCGTCATTTTTCGCGACTGTGTCGGAATTGGCTAAAATTTAACTGTTTGATCGGAAACAAAAACCGCGTCGGGGGCAATTTCGTCATTTTTCTCGACTGTGTCGAAATTTGCTAAAATTTGGGGGTTTGATCGGAAATAGAAATTGCGCCAGCGGCTATTTCGTCATTTTTCTCGACTGTGTCGAAATGAGCTCAAATTTGACAAGTTGATCGGGAACAAAAATCGCGTCGGGTGTAATTTCGTCATTTTTCGTGACTGTGTCGGAATTGGCTAAAATTTAACTGGTTGATCGGAAACAAAAATCGCGCCGGGGGCAATTTAGTCATTTTTCTCGACTGTGTCGAAATTGGCTGAAATTTTGGAGTTTGATCGGAAATTAAAATCGTGCTGGCGGCTATTTCGTGTTTTTCTCGACTGTGTCGGAATGGGCTCAAATTTGACAGGTTTATCGGGAACAAAAATCGCGCCGGGGGCAATTTTGTCATTTTTCTCGACTGTGTCGGAATTGGCTGAAATTCGGCAGTTTGTTCTAAAATAAAAATCGCGTCGGGGGCAATTTCGTCATTTTTCTCGACTGTGTCGGAATGGGCTCAAATTTGGCAGGTTGATCGGGAGCAAAAACCGCGCCGTGTGTAATTTCGTCATTTTTTGAGACTGTGTCAGAATTGGCTAAAATTTGACTGGATGATAGGATACAAAAACTGCGCTGGGGGCAATTTCGTCATTTTTCTCGACTGTGTTGGAATTAGCTGAAATTTGGCAGTTTGATCGGAAATAAAAATCTCGCCGGCGGCAATTTCGTCATTTTTCTCGACTGTGTCGGAATGGGCTCAAATTTGACAGGATTATCGGGAACAAAAATCGCGCCGGGGGCAATTTCGTCATTTTTCTCGACTGTGTCGGAATGGGCTCAAATTTGACATGTTTATCGGGAACAAAAACCGCGCCGGGGCAATTTTGTCATTTTTCTCGACTGTGTCGGAATTGGCAGAAATTTAGCAGTTTGATCTGAAATAAAAATCGCGCCAGGGGCAATTTCGTCATTTTTCTCGACTGTGTAAGAATGAGTTCAAATTGGACAGGTTGATCGGGAACAAAAACCGCGCCGGGTGTAATTTCGTCATTTTTCGCACTGTGTCGGAATTGGCTAAAATTTAACTGGTTGATCGGAAAAAAAACCGCGTCGGAGGCAATTTCGTCATTTTTTCTTGACTGTGTCGAAATTGGCTGAAATTTGGGAGTTTGATCGGAAATAAAAATCGCGCCGGCGGCTATTTCGTCATTTTTCTCGACTGTGTCGGAATGGGCTCAAATTTGAAAGGTTTATCGGGAACAAAAATCGCGCCGGAGCAATTTCGTCATTTTTCTAGACTCTGTCGGAATGGGCTCAAAATTTGACAGGTTGATTGGGAACAAAAACCGCGCCGGGTGTAATTTCGTCATTTTTCGCGACTGTGTCGGAATTTGCTAAAATTTGACTTGTTTATCGGGAACAAATACCGCGCCGGGGACAATTTCGTCATTTTTCTCGACTGTGTCGGAATGGGCTCAAATTTGACAGGTTGATCGGGAACAAAAACCGCGCCGGGTGTAATTTCGTCATTTTTCGCGACTGTACCGGAATGGGCTCATATTTGACAGGTTGATCGGGAACAAAAACTTCGCCGGGTGCAATTTCGTCATTTTTCTCGACTGTGTCGGAATGGGCTCAAATTTGACAGGTTTATCGGGAACAAAAATCGCGCAGGGTGTAATTTCGTCATTTTTTGCGACTGTGTTAGAATTGGCTACAATTTGACTGGTTGATCGGAAACAAAAATCGCGTCGAGGGCAATTTCGTCATTTTTCTCGACTGTGTCGGAATTGGCTTAAATTTGGCAGTTTGATCGGAAATAAAAATCGTATCGGCGG
>NW_019235971.1:0-2167 GCF_002742605.1 Olea europaea var. sylvestris
TAATTACATGTGTAATTTTAGAACTTCAATTAGAATTATAATTAAGCTTACAACTTTCATAGTAATTATAACTAAATACAAAACTTTATTGTAATTACAATTAAGCCCAAAACTATTATAATTATCCAAACACCAATAATTAATTTTCAATACTTTATAGAGTTACAACATCGGACATATATTATCCAAACTCCAATAATTAAATCATGTCTTGTCGACCCTGGACTACCTAATCTAATTATTAGGCTTTGCTTTTTCCACTAAAGACACAATACCGAATTCTTGGAATACATTAGATCACAGAAACCAATATCGTCCGAGATTTGATAATGTACGAGCAAAAATAACCGTTTTACCCTTCTAATTATTCTCACTAACTTAAGTATCATTTTCTTCAACGATCTTGTGAAGTAATCACAAATGTTGAAATTTAGTCGTCGCTAAACATTGAACTCAGATTTAATTGTTCAACAAAAAAAAATTTACCCATTTTTCAGGGTGAAGATCCCAACATAAATTCATATTCTCTATTTTGCTTATTCTCAAACTCCTAACTCATCGAGAGATTTGACCAATTAGATTGATATCACCAATTGATAAATAAAAGAACCATTAAAATTACGTAAAAATATACATAACTTTGTCAAGATATTTAGATAAAATACACAGCGGTTAAGTGAATTTTAATTCTCTGCACAGTCATACTATATAATTAAATTCGACGTGTGATCCTTTAATACACCCCTAGTATACTAGTGTCACGTTTAACAATTCTGTGATAACGACAAATCACAAATCAGAGTAGTGAATCGATCAACACAAGCTTCCAGTACAGGGTGCTAACCCTTATATATTGGTTGTAAACAAATTATTTATGATCAAAATATAAGTTAATGTCACACTGTACTTCTGAGTGCAAGTACCCAACTTATATTATTACAAGTGATTATAAGCGCTTTAATTTGCATGCTCAATATAAATAAATATAATAAATAAATAAAATCACAATTTATTTATTATAAATTATTATTTTATCATAGTAAAATATACTATTTGGATACACAACCCGACATCCAACACATTGTAAATAAGCATTTTTGTTATCGTTACAAGAATCCAAAAGCGACATTTTAGGTAGTGGTGTATCCAAAAGCAAAATTTTAATTGTAGGATGCTAGAAACAACCCATGGTCGTCTATCCAAAACATTTGAGATCCCTGAAAACTTGGCCTCAAATTCCCTTTATTTTGAACACTAGCCATATAGTTTTCAAGCAAAAAAGAGAATAAGCAAGCACATAATTGTGATACACAAGGAAATTCACTTACCCATCAACAAGTATAAAAACAAAGTCAAAGATATAAAAAATTCAAAAATGCTATTCTGCCATGGATCATTTGATCAGACCTTGGCCAGAATATCTCTCATACAAAGGGGTTCACCCCATTTTTTAATGCCCAAAAAAAATACTCACCCCTTTTGAATGTGAGAAGTTTGGTCAGGGTCTCTACAAATGACCGAAAATGCTATTCTACTAGAGTCATTTGAAAGCCAAGAAGAATGTGTTATTGAATCAACCAAGAAAGCATTCCTAAAATTCCAAGAATGCGGGAAAGTGGGCAGTAAAGGATTCTCCCATAATTCGAACTCGGAATTGCAGAAAGAATGATCCGTAAGAGAATGGATTACCTATGAGAACTGGCAAGTTGGATCAAATTGGCAAATTCAAATGCAAAAGCAATTAATGAAGTGCACAAATTCTGGCATACCAGTTACTATGTTATAGCTATTGATCAGTTAAACTCTCTATACTCAATTTAAAAAATTCACAAAAAATCGTAATGAATTAACATAAATCAAATTGTTTCCACAAATTCGAACCCCCCCCCCCCCCCCCCAATAGCTTCCCCAAACCCCCCCCCCCCCCCCCCCCCCAAACTAATAATTTCATATAAAAAATAAACACACTTATTCATATGGGCAGTTCTGAATAAGAGAGAAGAACAAGAAAGAGAAAGAAGAAAATGGTGTTACGAATTTGTATGTATTATTTGCTGGGTGTGTAAAGCAGTATTGAGAATGGGGTTGTCTGGTTCTGTAAATGGGAAAGTACTTATATTTGGTGTGTCCCAATCTTATTCTTTCTCCCTTACACCCGATTCTTCTT
>NW_019235972.1:0-2167 GCF_002742605.1 Olea europaea var. sylvestris
TTTTGGCCTAACTCGAAGCGATCAGGCTGAGTCAGTTCGACTAGGTTGGTTTTATTTTTCCCACTCCTATGTGCCACGACTTGGTAGTTTGAAAGTCTTCCAAGCATCATTTCATAGTTATCAATAAATTGAGGCTAGAGGCTTAACTGTAAGTCCTTGGTACTTCAAGGTGTCTATATGTCCTTTAGGCCATATCTTGTGATCATCATTGATGCAGTCTCAACAAGCTCTAAGTCTTTTAAACCTTTACTAGTATATCTAAAATTTAAGCTGGGAGTCCTTGATTCAAGATATCTATAAGTCCTCCAAGCCCAAGTTCATGATTATCATTAATACTGAGGTAAAAGGCTAGCCATAAGTCCTAGCTTGTAACAACCCACTCTCTGAGAAGATCGCTTAATCTATTCCTTGCTTCGTGCAGAAGTTTTATTCGAAATCCTCTCTTATTTAACTCATTAAGGATTTTTGTGAACTATTCTATTTAAGGACACGATGAAGGAGCCCAAGGCCTATTGAGGCCTACCTTTGCTAAAGTATTGAGAAGTTTTATATAGCATCAACATGTAAGCTAAGCTAAGAAGCCAAAGTGGACTTATCTCTTTTTTCCTATGCGATCTAGCTCTTAAGAATTCAAGAATATCTTCAATCGTTAAACAATATTTGGAAATTACCAACATCTCGAAGGATAGAAAGAGTATCTTTGATCAAAAACATTTTAAAATGGGAGATAAGCTAATAGCCCAAAGTGGACTTACCTCATTTAACCTACACGAACAAAATGGAGTTTGAAAGAACATCCCTCATAAATAGGCCTCAAATTAAAAGAGTATCTGAGATTCAATTGTCATGGGATTGAATAACATCTCCTATAAAAAAAAAAGGCTTCAGATTGAAAGAATATTTAGGTTTGAATCTCTCTAAGATTGATTGTATATTCAATCGAGAAAAATCAAGGGCTTGAAAGAAACTCTAGCTAACTATATCAGGGATTGAAAAAATATCTACAATAAAAAACCTACTCGACTATTTAAACTCTAATTTCCTCTAGTATAAATGTCTCAAAACAAAAGAGAAATATTGAGAAGCCAACTATATAAGCATAGATTCCTTATAGGCTAAATTCCTCATAATCGAAAGAAGTCTCTCTACCATGCTTCGATCTCTGCTCAGTATAATACTTTGGAGAAGTAAGAAAAGCTATGCAATGGTTTGTGTTGTATATTGTTGTTCAAAAGTCAATAAAATGAGTGTGAAATGAAAATAAATTTGGAGGCTAAATTTTGGCCAATGCGACCACATAACCCAAAAAGGGCTGCGGTTGCATAAGCATTTGTAGGGCCTAAAGGCCTTGCAGTACGTTGATCTATGCAACCGTATATAATACTTTTTCTAGCCGTTATGGTCATTTTCTTTGAGTTTCAGGTGGGCTTTCATATTTTTTTGTCATCACTTCATGGAGTATTGTTTAGGCCTATAAATAGATGATTGATGTTCAATAGAAACATAAGAAAAAAAATACTTGTGATCATAACTTCCATTCTTTATGCTCTCAAATTTGAAGGATTACACTAAGTATTTAAGTGTTAAATCCTTTACAAGGCTAGATAAATCCTACAAAACATTTGCCCAAATCCTTTTAAACACAAAATTCAATCCAAGAGGGTGCAAATATCTTTTGAGGACAACAATTTCATGGTTGAGCCTTTTTCTTTAATTTATTCTTCTTGTTATTTGATCTTTGTTTCTTCTCTAATTCTTTGCGTGTAAACCATATTTTCCAATAACATCAAACGATATTTTGGAATGGAGAATGAAACCACCATGGTAATGATAAGATTAATGAATAAAAACCTTGTTCATTTGGATCGTTTTGATGGAATGAACTTCACGAGATAGCAAGATAAATTGAAGTTATTTCTGATGTCGTTAAAGATATACTACATCATTGTTCCAGATTTAGCACCATTATTAGAACCAACAAATGGAGAAACTGATGCAGTAAAGCTAAAAGACAAAAGCGTCAAGAAGATGAATTTATATGTTGTAGCCATTTCTCAACGCTCTATCCAATCGGATGTATGATGTATACACCAACACCTCTTTCACAAAGAAGATTTGGAACATTTTGAAAGGTAAGTACAAAGCCGAAGTATAAGGTACCATGAAA
>NW_019235973.1:0-2167 GCF_002742605.1 Olea europaea var. sylvestris
ATAGTGTGCACGTAACAAGGTTCTTACTGATTGAATGTAAACTAAAGTGTACACCATAGTGCACATGTAACAAGGTTCTTACCATTTGAACTTTGCTATATGTACACTTAATTTTGACACGTTGTTTGATAAATAAATTGTTGTTAAGTGACAATTGGATGGGAAAACGATTTGAAATTTAAATTGTCCAGCAGGGTAATGTCAAGTGGTAAAGTGTAGACAAAAGTTTACATATAGCAAGGTTCATACCGATTGAACTTTGCTATATACAGACTGAATTTTTACACGTGTTTGATACTCATATTGTTGTCAAGTGTCAATTGGATGGGAAAACTGTTTGAAATCGGGTAAATCACGTGGCAAAGTGTAAACTAAAGAGTGTACACCATACTGTACATGTAGCAAGGTTCTTACCGATTGAACTTTGCTATTTGTACATTGATTTGTGACACGTTGTTTGACACTTGCATTGTTGTGAAGTGTCAATTGGATGGGAGAACTGTTTGAAATTTAAACTGTCCAACAGTGTAATGACACGTGGCAAAGTGTAAAGTAAAGAGTGCACCATAGTGTACATGTCGCAATGTTTTTTCTGATTGAACTTTGCTACTCGTACACTAATTTTTGACACGTTTTTTGACACTTGCATTGCTGTCAAGTGTCAATTGGTTGGGAAAGTATTTGAAATTTAAACTGGCCAATTAATGTCACGTGGCAAAATGTAAACTAAAGTGTACACCAAGTGTACACGTAGCAAGGTTTTTACCTATTGAACTTTGCTATTTGTACACTGAATTTTGATACGTTGTTTGACACTTGGATTGTTGTTAAGTATAAATTGGATAGGAAAACTTTTTGAAATTTAAACTGTCCAAGAAGGTAATATCACATGGTAAAGTGTAAACAAAAGTGTCCATGTAGTAAGGTTCATACCGATCGAACTTTGCTATTTGTACACTGATTTTTTACACGTTGTTTGACACTCACATTGTTGTCAAGTGTCAATTGGATGGAAAAACTGTTTGAAACTTATACTATCCAGCTGGGTATGTCACGTGGCAAATTGTAAGCTAAAGTGTGTACACGATAATATACATGTAGCGAGGTTCTTACCGATTGAACTTTTCTATTTGTACACTGATTTTTAACATGTTGTTTGACACTTGCATTATTTTCAAGTGTCAATTGGATGGGAGAAATATTTAAAATTTAAACTGTCCAATAGGGTGATGACACGTGACAAAGTGTAAACTAAATTGTACATCATAGTGTACATGTTGCAATGTTTTAACGATTGAACTTTGCTATTTGTACACTAATTTTTAACACGTTGTTTGACACTTGCATTGTTGTCAAGTGTCAATTGGTTGGGAAACTGTTTGAAATTTAAATTGTCCAACAGGATAATGTCACTTGGCAAAATATAAACTAAAGTGTATACCACAGTGTACATGTAGCAAGGTTTTTACCGATTGAACTTTTCTATTTGTACACTGATTTTTGACACGTTGTTTAACTCTTGCATTATTGTCAAGTGTCAATTGGATGGGAAAACTATTTGAAATTTTAACTGCCCAACAGGGTAATATTACATGACAAAGTGTTCACTAAAGTGTACACCATAGTGTAAATGTGGTAAGGTCCTCACCGATTGAACTTTGCTACTTGTACACTGATTTTTGACACATTTTTTGACACTTACGTTGTTCTCAAGTGTTAATTGGATGAGAAAACTGTGTGAGATTTAAACTGTCCAACTGGGTAGTGACACATGGAAAAATGTAACCTAAAATGTACACCATAGTGTACATGTAGCAAGGTTTTCACCGATTGAAGTTTGCTATTTGTACACTGATTTTTGACACGTTGTTTGACACTTGCATTATTGTCAAGTGTCAACTGGATGGGAAAACTATTTGAAATTTAAACTGTCCAACAGGGTAATGTCGCATGTCAAAGTGTTAACTAAAGTGCACACCATAGTGTACATGTAGTAAAGTCCTCACCAATTGAACTTTGCTATTTGTACACAGATTTTTTACACGTTGTTTGACACTTACATTGTTTTCAAGTGTCAATTGGATGAAAAAATGTTTGAAATTTATGCTGTCCAGTCAGATATGTCATGTGGCAAAGTGTAAACTAAAGTGTGTACACCATAGTGTAC
>NW_019235974.1:0-2167 GCF_002742605.1 Olea europaea var. sylvestris
AAATTGCCCCCGGCGCGATTTTTATTTCCGATCAACCTGTCAAATTTAAGCCCATCCGACACAGTCGCGAAAAATGACGAAATCGCCCCCGGCGCGGTTTTGTTTCCGATCAACCAGTCAAATTTTAGCCCATTTCGACAAAGTCGCGAAAAATGACGAAATTGCCCCCGACACGATTTTTGTTTCCGATCAACCGGTCAAATTTTATCTCATTCCGACACCGTCGCGAAAAATGACGAAATTGCCCCCGGAGCGATTTTTATTTCCGATCAACTTGCCAAATTTAAGCCCATTCAGACACAGTCGTGAAAAATGACGAAATTGCCCTCGGCACGATTTTTATTTCCGATCAACCTCCCAAATTTAAGCCCATTCCGACACAGTCGGGAATAACGACGAAATTGCCCCGGTGCGGTTTTTGTTTCCGATCAATCACTCAAATTTTGGCCCATTCCGACACCGTCGCGCAAAATTACGAAATTGCCCCTGTGCGATTTTTATTTCCGATAAACCTGCCAAATTTAAGCCCATTCCGACACAGTCGCGAAAAATGATGAAATTGCCCCCGGCGCGGTTTTTGTTTCCGAACAACCAGTCAAATTTTAGCTCATTTCGACACAGTCGCGAAAAATGACGAAATTGCCCCCGGCAAGATTTTTATTTCCGATCAACCTGTCAAATTTAGGCCCGTTCCGAAACAGTCGCGTAAAATGACGAAATTGCCCCGGCGCGATTTTTAATTCCGATCAACCGGTCAAATTTTAGCCCACTTCGACACAATCGCGAAAAATGACGAAATTACCCCCGGCGCGATTTTTCTTTCTGATCAACCTGCCAAATTTATGCCCATTCCGACACAGTCTCGAAAGATGACAAAATTCCCCCGGCGCGGTTTTTGTTTCCGATCTACCTGTCAAATTTTAGCTCATTCCGACACAGTCGCGAAAAATGACGAAATTGCCCTCGGCGCGATTTTTATTTCCGATCAACCTGCCAAATTTAAGCCCATTCCGACACAGTCGCGAAAAATGACGAAATTGCCCTCGGCGCGATTTTTATTTCCGATCAACCTGCCAAATTTAAGCCCATTCCGAAACAGTAGCGTAAAATGACGAAATTGCCCCCGGCGCGATTTTTTTTCCGAGCAACCAGTCAAATTTTAGCCCATTTCGACACAGTCGCGAAAAATGACGAAATTGCCCTCGTCGCGATTTTTATTTCCGATCAACCTGCCAAATTTATGCCCATTCCGACAGAGTCGCTAAAAATGACGAAATTCCCCCGGCGCGGTTTTTGTTTCCGGTCTATCAGTCAAATTTTAGCCCATTCCGACACAGTCGCGAAAAATGACGAAATTACCCCCGGCGCGATTTTTATTTCCGATCAACTTGCGAAATTTAAGCCCATTCCGACACAGTCGCGTAAAATGACGAAATTTCCTCCGGCTCGATTTTTATTTCCGATCAACCAGTCAAATTTTATCCCACTTCGACACAGTCGCAAAAAATGAAGAAATTTCCCCCGGTACGATTTTTATTTCCGATCAACCTGCCAAATTTAAGCCCATTCCGACACAGTCGCGAAAAATGACGAAATTGCCCCGAAACGATTTTTGTTTCCGATCTACCTGTCAAATTTTAGCCCATTCCGACACAGTCGCGTAAAATGACGAAATTGCCCCCGGCGTGATTTTTGTTTCCGATCAACCAGTCAAATTTTAGCCCATTTCGACACAGTCGCGAAAAATGACGAAATTTCCCTCGGCGCGATTTTATTTCCGATCAACCTGCCAAATTTAAGCCCATTCCGACACAGTCACGAAAAATGACGGAATTGCCCCGGCGCGGTTTTTGTTTCCGATCTACCTGTCAAATTTTAGCTCATTCTGACACAGTCGCGAAAAATGACGAAATTGCCTCCGGCGCGATTTTTAATTCAGATCAACGTGCCAAATTTAAGACCATTCCGACACCGTCGCGAAAAATGACGAAATTGCCCCCGGCGCGATTTTTGTTTCCGATCAACCACTCAAATTTTAGCCCATTTCGGCACAGTCGCGAAAAATGACGAAATTGCCCCCGGCCCGATTTTTGTTTCCGATCAACCGGTCAAATTTTAGCTCATTCCGACACCGTCGCGAAAAATGACGAAATTGCCCCCGGAGCGA
>NW_019235975.1:0-2167 GCF_002742605.1 Olea europaea var. sylvestris
CTTTAAGTTTTTACCAATTTTACAAGATATTGATGTGATCGAAAGGACCTTCAAGCAACACCAAAGAGAACAAAGAAGAAAGAGGGTAATGGTTGAGAATCAAGATCATGTTCAAAATGCATTGCAGAATGTAGCACTTCCGGTTCAACAACCACCTCCAGCTCAACCAATATTGGTTAGAGATTATGTGAATCCAGTACTTGCACCGACTTAACCTCCTATTGTCTATCCACCTTTTGGACAAGCCAACTTTCACATCCAACCAGATGTCATAAATCTCTTCCAGAATCATCAAGACATCAGGTTCGGTGGGAAAGCTATGGAAAATCCACACGAACATATTCAAGCTTTTATCATACTTTGCGATGTAATTGTTGGAAATTTAAAGCAATGAAGAGAAGAAAATTGGTAATACCAAAGAGGAAAAGAATATAGATTTGATTAGAGGCTTGAACACGAAAATGATAATGCTATCCTCAAACGTTATTTGCCCCCTTTCCAATGCTTTTGAGGAGTTCCGGCAAATAGTTTATAGGATTAAACAAGCCTTTATGTGAAGAACACCAAAAGCAAAGTGTATCTTTCACAAAGAACAAGTGAAAATAGATATAGGATTGATTATGTGATAATCTGGGATAATAATTTTGGGTGGATTTCTTAATTTTCTCAAGAGTATTTTTCATTGTAATTGGAACACCTATTTATAGGCTTTGAAGAGTTCCCACGAAATGGTGCAAAATTATGTTGAAAAGGCACCAAATTCAAAAGAAAAACGGTGAAAAACGAATCCCCAACGATTGCTTTGCCCATGCGGTCGCATGGTTATGCTCACAACAAATTTATTATTATTATTATTATTATTATTTTGAACAACTATAATTCTAACAATCCCCCACTTGTTCAAAATCAGTGTCTATCATATGATCAAATAATCAACACTTATGCATAAAAATTAGATATCTTTTCGATTTGAATCTATTCATAGTGTAAATCTCATAAAATATTATCAGAATTCCTAGTAGCTAAAGTGCTTTGAACCAATTATTCTTTGTGACCATACCGATGAAATCACACACACAAGCGTTAAACTTTTCATAAGTTCCTCTAACTCGCTTAGTGCTGATATGGCCTTGCACTAATCCTATTTCGTTGAACTTTTATAGAGAAAAAACTTTAATTCTATAATGAGGCGGTACCACCTCGAGTTCACATAGGTAAAGTTCTTCCAGTATTTTTGTTATTTTTACAGATACTTGTACTCCGTACTGAACTTCATTAAGATTTTAATTAACTCATCCCTCCAACAGTAACAACCAACACTAGTTTCAAAGATATAATTTCAATATATTTAATAGTGTTGAAATTCATCCACTTATCGAATAACTTGTTATTACCCTTTGAACACATATATATACTGGTTTAGTATATTTTGGTAGGGTTGCCGTTATTGGTGAATCTTTTTAAGAAGTTTTAAACCCATTTTACTTGATGTTGATTTCACTAACTCTCTTGTGAGAGGTTTGGTAAATGGATCAACTAAGTTTTCACTTGACTTAACAAATATAAGAGAAATTACTCCATGCTTGATTAATTTCCTTACATATTCGTGTCTTAGACTCGTCTGTCTAGTCTTTCCATTATATACTTCGTTATATGCTCGAGCTAAAGTAGCTTGACTATCACACAAAATAGGTATGGAGGAAACATCCTTTATGTCTAAAGGTATTTCATATAATAAGTCCTTCAGCCACTCTGCTTCTTTCCATGTTTCAGCCAAAGCTACAAACTCTGATTCCATAGTTGAATGTGTAATGCAAGTTTGTTTCTTAGACTTCCTAGAAACTGCGCTACCTCCAAGAATGAAAATCCATCCAGATGTGGATTTATTTTCTCCAGCACTTGATATCCAACTTGTATCGGTATATCCTTCCAATATTTTAGGATACTTGGTATATTGTAGCCCAAGGTTTTTTGTTTTCTTTAGATAATCAAGAACCCTACCAATGGCTTTCCAATACTCCGAACTTGGATTGCTGGTAAACCTACTTAGTTTACTTACAACAAATGCCACATCAGGTCTTGTGCATTGTGATGCGTACATAAGACTTCCAATTGCACTTGCATATTCTATTTGTGCAATTGCTCTACCTTCATTTTTGATTAATTT
>NW_019235976.1:0-2167 GCF_002742605.1 Olea europaea var. sylvestris
TTACCCACGGCGCGATTTTTGTTCCCGATCAACCTGTCGAATTTGAGCCCATTCTGACACAGTCACGAAAAATGACGAAATTACCCCCGGCGCGATTTTTGTTTCCGATCAACGTGTCAAATTTTAGCCCATTCCGGCACAGTCGCGAAAAATGACGAAATTGCCCCAGACGCGGTTTTTGTTTCCGATCAACCTATCAAATTTTAGCCCATTCCGACACAGTCGCGAAAAATGACCAAATTGCCCTTGGCTCGATTTTTGTTTCCGATCAACCAGTCAAATTTTACCCCATTCCGACACGGTCGAGAAAACTGACGAATTTGCCCTCGGCGCGATTTTTATGTCCGATCACCCTGACAAATTTGAGCCCATTCCGAATCCATCACGAAAAACGACGAAATTGCCCCTAGCGCGATTTTTGTGTCCGATCAACCTGTCAAATTTGAGCCCATTCCGACACAGTCACGAAAAATGACGAAATTGTCCCCGGCGCGATTTTTGTTTCCGATCAACCTGTCAAATTTTAGCCCATTCCGACACAGTCGCTAAAAATGACCGAATTGCCCTTGGCTCGATTTTTTGATCCGATCAACTTGTCAAATTTTACCCCATTCCGACACAGTCGAGAAAAATGACGAATTTGCCCCCGGCGCGATTTTTATTTCCGATCAACATGTCAAATTTCAGCCCATTTCGACACAGTCGAGAAAACTGGCGAAATTACCCTCGGCGCGATTTTTGTTCCCGATCAACCTGTCAACTTTGAGCCCATTCCGACTCCGTCGCGAAAATTTACGAAATTGCCCCCAGCGCGATTTTTGTTTCCAATCAACCTGTCAAATTCTAGCCCATTCCAACACAGTCGCGAAAAATGATGAAATTGCCCCCGTTACGATTTTTTTGTTTCCGATCAACCTGTCAAATGTTCGCCCATTCCGACACAGTCGCTAAAAATGACGAAATTGCCCCTGGCGCGATTTTTGTTTCCAATCAACCAGTCAAATTTAAACCCATTCCGACACAGCCGAGAAAAATGACGAAATTGCCCCCGGCGCGATTTTTGTTTCCGATCAACTAGTCAAATTTTAGCCCATTCCGACATCGTCGCGAACAATGAAGAAATTGTCCCCGCCGCGGTTTTTGTTTCCGATCATCTGGTCAAATTTTAGCCAATTTCGACACAGTTGCGAAAAATGACGAAATTACCCTCGACGCGATTTTTGTTCCCGATCAACCTGTCAAATTCTAGCCCATTCCGACACAGTCTCGAAAAATGATGAAATTGCCCCCGGCGCGATTTTTGTTTCCGATCAACTAGTCAAATTTTAGCCCATTCCGACATCGTCGCGAACAATGAAGAAATTGTCCCCGCCGCGGTTTTTGTTTCCGATCAACCAGTCAAATTTGAGCCCATTCCGACACGGTCGCGAAAAATGACGAAATTGCCCCGGCGCGATTTTTGCTTCCGATCAACCTGTCAAATTCTAGCCCATTCCGACACAGTCTCGAAAAATGATGAAATTGCCCCCGGCGCGATTTTTGTTTCCGATCAACTAGTCAAATTTTAGCCCATTCCGACATCGTCGAGAAAAATGAAGAAATTGTCCCCGACGCGGTTTTTGTTTCCGATCATCTGGTCAAATTTTAGCAAATTTCGACACAGTTGCGAAAAATGACGAAATTACCCTCGACGCGATTTTTGTTCCCGATCAACCTGTCAAATTTGAGTCCATTCTGACACGGTCGCGAAAAATGACGAAATTGCCCCCGGTGCGATTTATGCTTCCGATCAACCAGTCAAATTTCACCCCATTCCGACACAGTCGGAAAATTGATGAAATTGCCCACGGCGCGGTTTTTGTTTCCGATCAACCAGTCAAATTTTAGCCCATTCCGACACTGTCGCGAAAAATGACGAAATTGCCCACGGCGCGATTTTTGTTTCCGATCAACCTGTCAAATTTTAACCAATTGCGACACAGTTGCGAAAAATGACGAAATTCACCCACGGTTTTTGTTCCCGATCAGCTGTCAAATTTGAGCCCATTCCGACACGGTCAAGAAAAATGACGAAATTTCCCCCGCGCGATTTTCGCTTCCCATCAACCTGTCAAATTTTAGCAAATTCCGACAGTTGCGAAAAATGATGAAATTCACCTGGCGCAGT
>NW_019235977.1:0-2166 GCF_002742605.1 Olea europaea var. sylvestris
CCCCCCCCCCCCCCCCCCCCCCCCAACAAAACACACAAATCTACCTCACTTCCAACTATGGCATGTTTAGTACCCGGTATTAGCTATATACAAGGTTTCAAATTCTTTTCTTCTTTAGTATGTCCTGTAAGTACTAGGGAATTCACCCTACGAAACAAGCTGTTAGTATTTTTGTACTTACAAAAATTTTCTTGAACCAGGATGGAACATGCATTGTTCATCACCTTTTTGGTCATGAAGTTGTGGAGAAGATAAATGAAATGTACTGTGATGCATTCTTAACTGCCCATTTTGAAGTTCCTGGTGAGATGTTCTCTTTAGCAATGGAAGCGAAGCGAAGGGGAATGGGGGTAGTAGGTTCCACCCAAAATATATTGGACTTCATCAAACAGAGGCTGCAAGAGGCTTTAGATAGAAATATCGATGACCATCTTCAGTTTGTTTTAGGAACCGAATCAGGAATGGTGACTTCAATTGTTACAGCAGTCCGCATTTTATTAGGGTCTATGAAGTCCTCAGCAAGAGCTAAAGTTAGCGTTGAGATTATATTTCCTGTCTCATCAGAGTCAGTGACCAAAATGCCAAACTCGTCTCTGGGTAAAGCATTGGAGTTCTTGAATATACCTGTTATACCTGGAGTTACAAGTGGAGAGGGGTGTTCTATTCATGGTGGCTGTGCATCCTGTCCTTACATGAAGGTTAGCTAATCCCATATTCAATTTTATTTTATTTAAACTTTGACTACATCGATCAGATTTAGTATTTGAACCAGTCATCTTTTTATTTTGTGTTATCATTACTTCTTTACCATTTTATATGTGAATAACACCTATTGATTTCAGCCATTTATATTCTGTATGCCTATGATGGCCTTTCAGATTGATTGTATATAGGCATTCACTTAAATTTTCCCTCCTCCCGTATATTTAAAATGCATTGAAGTGGCTAAGCAAATGCCATAAATTTTAATAGAATCGTTAAGTAGACTTGGAAGTGCCCTGGAGACATAGAGAAGTTCTTGTCTCTGTGAAGAAATAATTTTATTGCCCCGACAGTCAACATGTCAGTCTCTTAAAAAAGTCAGCTTCCACTTGTAACAGTATTCCTTGAGCTATTTTAGTTATGTGGAGTGGTAAGGTGATTACACTGGCACACCCCTCCTTTAATGCAAGGCTTGCCAGAACTGCAAAACATGCCTGAATGTGATTTTTGGTGGCATTGATTATGAGCCAGTGGACTTCTTTAATATTCGTGAGCTTTTTACCTTGATTTGAAGGAAATAGTTTCTGAGCCTGCAAAGGACTGTCAAATGCATACTGAACTTGATCGATGAGTAGATGGCAGTCTAGTTTTCTTTTAGTTGTGTATTTTCCAGTGCTTCTCTCTCATTTTCTTTTTGATCTATTAGATGAACTCGCTTAGCTCGCTTCTCAAAGTTTGCCATAGCTTGCCCCATGACAAAGATAGCCTTTCGGCTTACGAGGCTGCACGGTTCAGTTTAGAGACTCCAAAGGGAAAACTGATAGCTGATGTTGGTTGCGAACCAATTCTGCATATGCGAGATTTTCAGGTTAACATTAGCCTTTTTCCGCTTTTCTCTATATCAATGTGGCATTTCAAGGCTAATAATCCGAGCCCCCTGCACCTTCATTTGCAGGCTACTAAAAGACTGCCGGAGAAGCTGATCGACCAAATTCTCCACAATGGTGGTGATGAAATATAAGCGTGGAGGCTCTCAAAGCAGCTTGATTAGCACTGCATTCTTGAAATTAAGAATATACTATGAAATGAGAAGGCAATAATTTCGACAGAAACTAGCATACAAAGTTTTTATGTTGTAAAAGCTTATAAATAGAGTTTCATTTTCTTTATTGTATTGATCTGGATATTTATTCAATGTAAAACCCAAACTTCCAAAGCAAGACTGACAACGATTTTGGTATGTTTAGTAAAATAGATTGGATAATAATTTATAGTGTTGAAAAAAAGTAACTCATATTTTTACAGTGAATTATATTGTTAGGTGCGTTTTTACACACTTATTTGTGCTTTTAAACGTGATAAATCATGTCTAATTGAGCGGATATATAGAAAAGTAGAATACCAGAATGCTCAAATCTGTATAGGGCAGGAAAACTATGCATGGAAGGGTAAGAAAGTGTTTTC
>NW_019235978.1:0-2166 GCF_002742605.1 Olea europaea var. sylvestris
AAGAAGCAATAGAGGAGGAGAAATTTGTTGTTGATGATTTGGGACAAGCGTTGGTGGTGAGATGAAGTTTTTTGACTCCTCTGGAGAGTAAGGGTGACTGGCTGCTTAATAATATATTCCAGTCTACATGTACTATTAGGAAAAGGATTTGCAAGTTTGTTATTAATTTTGGGAGTTGCGAGAATGTAGTAACTGAGGAGGTCGTTAAGAAATTGGATTTGCAGACTCAGAAATATCCTATACCATATAAGTTGGCTTGGTTTAGGAGAGGTAACGATGTTATGTTAGCCTGCATTAATCAATTTTTCCAAAGGACCTACGTAAAAAGATCATTTTGTGTGATGTAGTCGAGATAGATGGATGTCATTTGTTATTAGGGAGACCTTAGTAGTTTGATAGATACTCGTTACACGATAAAAATACTAACACGTATCATTTTCTGTTTGGGGAAAAGAAGATTGTATTGCTAGCCAACAAGAGCCCAGCAAAGATAGTTGGAGACAGTACCAATTTACTAACCAGAGCAAAGTTTAAGATAGAGATGGCAAAATCTGGTATAGTATATGTGTTAGTAGTCAAATCAATTGATACTGAGCAGGAGGTCCCTCAGAGAATCGACCGTTGCTGGAAGAATTTCAGGAGGTCTTTGTAGAAGAACTTCCAAATGGGTTGCCACCACTACGGGATATTCAGCATCAGATTGATTTAGTGCCTAATGCTACTCTTCCTAATCGGGCACATTATATGATGAGCCCTACTGAACATGAGGAGTTACGCAGACAAGTGGAGGAGTTTTTGGCAAAGGGGCATATCAGGGAAAGTTTTAGTCCTTGTGCTGTTCATATTCTTCTTACTCCAAATAAAGATGGTACATGGCATATGTGCATAGACAATAGAGCGATCAACAAGAATACAGTACATTACCATTTTCATATTCTTCGCTTAGATGACTTACGGGATTAGCTTACTGGTGCTTGAGTGTTCAGTAGACTAGATTTGAAGAGTGGGTGCCATCAGATTCGTATCAGGCTTGGGGAGGAGTAGATGACAACATTTAAGACGAGTGAAGGGGTTATACAAGTGGTTAGTCATGTCATTCGGCCTTTCCAATGTGCCAAGTACTTTTATGCGGGTTATGAATCAAGCTCTTAGTCCATTCATTGGTAAATTTATTTTAGTTTACTTTGATGATATTCTGATTTATAGTGCTAACAATGATGATCATGTCCAGCAACTTCGGGAAGTTCTTTCAATCCTTCACAGGGATAAATATTATGCTGCGGTGAAGAAATGTACCTTTCTAACTGACCGGTTCTGGGTTATGTGGTGACAAGAACGAAGTTAGCAGTTGATTCATCCAACGTAAAACGGATAAGTTAGTGGCCATAGCCTAAGACTATTACAAAAGTGTAGAGTTGTCATGTCTTGCTTCCTTTTATAGCAGGTTTATCCCACATTTCAATAGTATCATGACTCCAATTATAGATTGTATAAAGGGTGGCAAGTCTCAGTAGAATACCAAGGCAGAGGCATATGTTCAGTCGATTAAGCAGAAATTGACAACTACTCTAGTTTTGGTGTTGCCTAATTTTACTCAGCTATTTGAATTGCATTGTGTTACTTCAAAGGTAGGATTGGTGGTATACTGAGCTAGAAAATCGTCATGCTACATATTTCAATGAGAAAGATTTTGGCCCTAAGTCTCATTATAATACTTATGATATAGAGTTCCATGCAATAGTCCAAGCGGTTCAACATTGATGTTATTATTTGTTCCAGAAGGAATTCATTTTGTATACTAACCACAATGCCTTTAAACACCTTGGTGCTTAAGATAAGGTACCTGCTCGGCATGCTTCTGATAAAATTACGAGGGGAGGTCTCTGGATTTGACACTAATTGCAATTTATATGCTACTCATCCATATTTTTCACAGATTATTCGAAAGTTGCGAAAGGGTGTGCATTAGGAGTTTGTATGTGTTGATGATTTTATTTGTTGGGAAAATCAATTATGTATTCTTGAGGGCAATTCACAGCTTAAAATAATTCAAAAGCTGCATAATGAGGTCCATGTGGGTCGTAAAACATTGCTGACCTACTTATTCCGACCCAACCTTGGACAGGTGTCTGTATGGACTTCATCTTGGAGCTACCCAAGACTTAG
>NW_019235979.1:0-2166 GCF_002742605.1 Olea europaea var. sylvestris
TTGATGATTGTGACCGTCTGTGACTATTTCAAGCATAAAATAAGCTCTATATTTTTTGTTTAACTTGTGTGTTCAAACTAAATTTGAATGTCATCTTCCACTAGATGGGACAAACTTGTGTGTTCAAACTAAATCTGAATGTCATCTTCCACTAGATGGGACCAATTCTATGCTTACTTCTTTTGTAAGAGTGTCAATGATATATGTTAAGAATTTGTGACCATTTGTGACCTGTTCATATGTAACAAGTTAACCAAAACTATTTGTGACCATCTGTGACTTACAGTTATATAAGAAAGTACTCATATGGGACCACTTGTGACCTATTCAAGTCATGCAAATTAACCAACTGTTGCTATTTGTGACGATTTGTGACCTGCGGTTATATAACAAATTACTCGCATGTGACTATTTGTGACCTGTTTAGACTGTGCAGTATTCTCACATGACCTATTCAGATCGTGCGAATATAGACTTTTACATCCATAAAAAACTTAGATGATATAAACAGAATCATTCACATAAACACCAATACTTTCACCTTGTACCAATTGACAAAAACAAATTCAAATTCAATTCCAAAACATATTACAAAGATAACATATATCAACTACATCATAAAAATATCTATTTGTCTAATTTTGAACAGCTATCAATCTAATCCATCATGAAAACAATGCCATCAAAAGGAGTTCATTCATCTGACTTTGAACTTCCCTTTCCAATCTGCTTCAGTTGTTTGTTTTAGAACAGCAACGCTGCAATTTCAAGTCTGGCATTCCCAGCATAAAATGACATTGGCATATTGCCAAGATCATTGTGCAACAAATACTGTGCATACTTTATCACAAAAACCCCACAATCATGCCTGTAATATTTAAGAAGACAAACCATAAGTAATTACTAAATGTTGATGGAAAATGATAAAACTTGCAATGCCCATAACGAAACTTACCCATTTTGTTGTTGGGGTAAACCACAGACAATATTAACATGCAGTTCCCCAGATTTGTCACCAATACTATCACTAGTTTCCTTCCATAGCCCGACAAATTTTAAAAGGTGTGTAAGAGTCTTCACAAGCGATAAAACCCCTTCGCGAACCTTGTTGTCCTTGTATGATTTGTTGCTTGAACTATATATGTAAAGGACATGGTTAGTAATATCAAGCTGTCCTAACATCCAATGAGCATGATTTGTGGGCATAATGGGCATCAACATAGATTCAACTTCTCTCCAAGCAGTATTAAATGATAATCGTTCACCATTGATGGTTTTGATTAGCTCATCCTTCTTCTCAACAATGCTTGGGTCTTGAATAAATTTGGAGTATGTCGACTTGATTGACATATCAAATATGCAGTCTGTAGTGGTAGCTTTCATCTTCACACCTTCACCGAACTTGGCAAGTTGTCTTATGTAATGAAAGCATGTATCCAAGTGCTGTAATAAGAAAGAATATACATAAGTAATACAAAACTACTATGCATATGTGGAAAATGGTGAAAAAATTGTACCGTGCTGTTCAATGATGAATTAGAATCAATCAACGCATGCCACCAAGTTTTATAATGAACAGTGACAGTGCCACATACAAATTGAGGACTTATCACGTTATCTGCATCGTTAAACTTTACCCTGTGCACACACATATGCCCTCATCAAACAAAGAATAAGATTGTGACCAATTTATTTCTGTCTGTGACCAAAAATGCTGTAGTAAAAAAAAGAAATGGAAGGTCACAATTCACTAAAAACACTTAAAATCTACGTTTAATTTACTTGTTCTTAGGCTTGTATCCTTTGTCAAACCAATTCTTAAATGAACTCAGATCCGTGCTATCATCTCCTTTCGAATAATTTTGGAACACGACGTTTACAGTGTTAGATTTTGATCCAGTAGCAGCATGACGTGGATCGACCTTAACAAAAGGTGACTGCAGAGTTTTCGATGGCTTTTGTGCTCTCTTCACAGATAGTCCAGATGATAGTGGTGCGGGTGTATCTTCCTGAATAAAAAACATAAAAACAACGTTTCTTAAATTAGTGTATGATAATAAATCTGAATTTATAATATTAAAACACTAAATGTTTCATTAAACTGACATCTTTGGAATGAAGTTTAGTAGACTCCAACACGCGTGCAATATCCTCATCAACCTGATC
>NW_019235980.1:0-2166 GCF_002742605.1 Olea europaea var. sylvestris
TGAAATATTTATAAACAATTAAATTCAATATTAAAAAAATAAAAAATAATTAAATATTTATTTAAATTCTTTATTGATATTTATTTAAATGCTTTGCAAATAATTAATTTGATAGATATTTTAATTTCCTAATTTAATTGCTTATTTTTATTATTTTACGAATGTTTCAATATTTATTTAAATTCTTTATGTATATTACTTATTTAATCATTTCTTTTAATTTTTTTACTAACACTTATTTTCATCATTTATTTTAATATTTTCATTGCTTATTTTAATTACTTTACTAATACTTAATTTAATTATTTATTTTTAATTAATATTTAAATACTTTTTTTAATTCTTTATGCATATTGCTTATTTAATATTTAAATTTTTAATTTAATTGCTTAGCAAAAATTTAATTTGATTGATATTTTAATTTCCTAATTTAATTGTTTATTTATTATTTTACAGATGTGTAAATATTTATTTAAATTCTTTATGTATATTACTTATTTAATATTTAATTATTTCTTTTAATTTTTATACTATTACTTAACATAAAATAAGTAATTAAACTAAATTGGCAAATAATAAATATTTAGATAAATAATAAAACATTTATATTAAGCATTTCAAAGAAATAGTTTTAAATATATAATATACATTAAAATTAAACAATTCAAATAATAATTAAATATTAGACAACACAATATAAGTAATTAAAATAAATAGTTAACTTCAATAATTAAAGAAAATAAATAATTAATTAATTAAAAAAATTTGTCTGGGCCTAAATAATGGTCGGTCCAAACGACTATGCTGTCTGGGCGCCAGGCCGCTTAGTCAATGGGCGCCCAGACGACCTAGTCAACTGGGCGCCCAGGCGACCCAGTCAACTGGGTCGTCTGGGCACAGTTGATTGGCCCAGACGGCTCGTTTGGGTAAGTCTGGGTTGTCTGGGCATGCCTAGATGGCCCAGCATGCCCAGATGACCCAGTTAGCTGGGCCAACCGTCTCCTTCGTGGAGATCGCCAGAAAACTATATTTTCGACGATCTCCACTCCATTTTCCTCCTCCCAAACTATTATCCTTACCCAAAAATCATGTATTTTTCCAAAAATCAACACATGTATATAAGATCATGTCTTTTTTTCCCCCAAAAAATCAACATAAAAACATTAAATATGGGTCGCCTATTTTTCCTTTTTTGTCGGTGCTACAATAATTTTTCTCTTTCCTTACTATCTCCTCTTTCTTCTTTAAATGGTAAGAGTAAATTTGAATTTCTCTTGATTTTCAATATTTTAAACATTTTTACTTTTTTTTTAATTGATCAAATGCCTCTTTGAAAAAATGGCCTGATCAACCGGCCATTGGCCACTATTTCCTCTTTTCTGGACAGAATTTTGAAATATAAAAAGGGGGATTCATTTAAAAGGCTTGGTCAAACTAAACATTTGTTCAAGAAAACCAAGAACTAGGACTTTTAGTTGAAAGGCCTAAAGTTATTAAATATGGAAAATAGAATTTGTAAAAGATTAAAATATCCTTGTATGTGAAATGATGATATTGCCCTTATTTTCATTTCAATTTCCTTTCAACCCTAATCTCCTTCCCTCCTCTATGAACAACTCAACCACGGTAGATGCCTCCATGCTGATTTTCTTATCATCATCTCTTCTCTACTTAATGAAATCACAAAATTTACATTCTCATTCCCTTGAACATTCATTTGGTTGAAGTGAATAATAAAGTCTTGCTATAATTTTATTGGGCATTTGGAGAAGAAGAGAGGGTATGGTAAATTTTCGATATTTGAGCCACTTTCTTTCTCCATTGTTTTGAATCATCCGTTCATGTTGTTGTATATGTGTTTGTGGTGTTCATTTTTCAATAATGATTTTGAATTTATTTTATGATTTGATTGGATCTTTAAATGGGTATTCCTTAGTATTAATTGAAGTGAAATGTAAAGTGGTGAAGGATGATTGGCTTTTTTCACATTGTTTTCACGTGAAACATGTATTTGATTTTTTTAGTACAGAACGACATTCATATCGTTTTATGAAATTGTGAACGACATAGACATCATTTTCTAAAATTCATGGCAATGTACATATCATTATCAATATTGTATGGTGTTTGAAATTTGATGAAATTTATATGTTGAGTTACAGGTTA
>NW_019235981.1:0-2166 GCF_002742605.1 Olea europaea var. sylvestris
TGGAGGCCCAAATGAAGGAATTTGGCTAAAATCTCATGATCATGGGTCAGTGCCCCGAGTCCAATTTCGAAGGTCGTTTCCATTCAACCTGCAAAATTTCGGCCGATTCCGAAACCATCGCGACAAATGACCAAATTGCCCCTGGTGCGATTTTGCTTTGTTAATTTTCAGTCCAACACTTCTTCAACCTGACATAACTAACAGGGAAATTAATTATTCGGAGGCCGAAACGAAGGAATTTTGCTAAAATCTTGTGATCCCGGGTTTGTGCCCCGAGCCCAGTTTTGCGGGCCGTTTCCAGTCTACCTGCCAAATTTCGGCCCATTTCGACCTCGTCGCGACAAATGACAAAATTGCCCCAGGTGCGGTTTTGCTTTGTTAATTTTCTATCCAGCAGTTCTTCAACCTGATATAATTAATAAGGAAATTAATTATTCGGAGGACCAAATGAAGGAATTTGGCTAAAATCCCGTGATCTCGAGTCTGTGCCCCGAGTCTAATTTAGTGGGCCGTTTCCAATCAAACCGCCAAATTTCGGCTCATTCCGACACCGTCGCGAAAAATGATGAAATTGCCCCAGGTACGGTTTTGCTTTGTTAATTTTCTGTCCAACACTTCTTCAACTTATCATAATTAATAAGGAAATTAATTATTCGGAAGACCAAACGAAGGAATTTGGCTAAAATCTCGTGATCCCGGGTCTGTGCCCCGAGTCCAATTTCGCGGGCCGTTTCCAATCAACCTACCAAATTTCGGCCAACTCCGACACCATCGCGACAAATGACAAAATTGCCCCTGGTACGATTTTTTTTGTTAATTTTCTATCCAACACTTCTTCAACTTGACATAATTAATACGGAAATTAATTATTCGGAGGCCCAAACGAAGAATTTGGCTAAAATCCCGTGATCCCGGGTCTGCGCCCTGAGTCCAATTTCACAGGCCGCTTTCAATCAACCTGCCAAACTTTGGCCCATTCCGACACCATCACGACAAATGACAAAATTGCCCCGGGCACGATTTTTCTTTGTTAATTTTTTGTCCAGCACTTCTTCAACCTGACATAATTAATACGAAAATTAATTATTTGGAGGCACAAACGAAGGAATTTGGCTGAAATCCCGTGATCTCGAGTCTATGCCCCGAGTCCAATTTCGCGTGCTGATTCCAATCAACCGGCCAAATTTAGGCCCACTCCGACACCGTCGCGCCAAATGACAAAATTTCCCTGGTGCGATTTTGCTTTGTTAATTTTCCGTCCAACACTTCTTCAACCTGACATAATTAATAAGGAAATTAATTATTCGGAGGCCCAAACAAAGGAGTTTGGCTAAAATCCGTTGATCCCGGGTATGTACCTCGATTCCAATTTCGAGGGCCGCTTTCAATCAACCGGCCAAATTTCGGCTCATTCCGACACCATCGCGACAAATGATAAAATTGCCCCTGGTGCGATTTGTATTTGTTAATTTTTCGTCCAACACTTCTTCAACCAGACATAATTAATACGAAAATTAATTATTCGGAGGCCCAAACGAATGAATTTGGCTAAAATGCCGTGATCCCGGGTCTGTGCCTCGAGTCCAATTTTGAGGGCCGTTTCCAATCAAACTGCCAAATTTTGGCCCATTCCAACGCCATCGCGACAAAAGACAAAATTGCCCCTGGTGCTGTTTATCTATGTTAATTTTCTATCCAGCCCTTCTTCAATCTAACATAATTAATACGAAAATTAATCATTCGGAGGCCCAAACGAAGGAATTTGGCTAAAATCCCGTGATCTCGAGTCGGTGCCCCGAGTCCAATTTCTTGGGCCGTTTCCAATCAACCTGCCAAATTTCTGCCCATTCCGAAATCGTCGCGACAAATGATAAAATCGCCCCTCGTACGGTTTTACTTTTTAATTTTCTGTCCAGCACCTCTTCAAACTGACATAATTAATAAGGAAATTAATAATTTGGAGGCCCAATCGAAGGAATTTGGATAAAATCCCTTAATCCCAGGTCTATGCTTCGAGTCCAATTTCGCGGGCCGTTTCCAATCAACCTGCAAAATTTCGGCAAATTTCGGTAACATCGCGAAGAATAATAAAATTGCCCCTGGTGCGGTTTTGCTTTGTTAATTTTCTGTCCAGCACTTCTTCAACCTGACATAATTAATACGAAA
>NW_019235982.1:0-2166 GCF_002742605.1 Olea europaea var. sylvestris
GTCGGAATGGGCTCAAATTTGATAGGTTGATCGGAAACAAAAACCGCGCTAGGGTCAATTTCGTCATTTTTCGCGACGGTGTCAGAATGGGCTGAAATTTGACTAGTTGATCGGGGACCAAAATCACGCCGGGGGCAATTTCGTCATTTTTCATGATGGTGTTGAAATAGGCTAAAATTTGACCGGTTTATCGGAAACAAAAATCCCGCCGGGGGCAATTTCGTCATTTTTCACGACGGTGTCAGAATTGGCTAAAATTTGACAGGTCGATCGGAAACAAAAATCGCGCCGGGAGCAATTTCTTCATTTTTCGCGACTGTGTCGAAATGGGATAAAATTTGACACGTTTATCGGAAACCAAAATCGCACTTGGGACAATTTCGTCATTTTTTGCGACGGTGTCGGAATGGGCTAAAATTTGACAGGTTGATCGGAAACAAACACCGTGCCAGGGGCAATTCCGTCATTTTTCGCGACGGTGTCGGAATGGGCTAAAATTCGACAGGTTGATTGGAAACAAAAAACGCGCCGGAGGCAATGTATTCATTTTTCGCGACGGTGTCGGAGTGGGCTAAAATTTGACAGGTTGATCGGAAACAAAAATCGCGCCGGTGGCAATTTCTTCATTTTTCGTGACTGTGTCGAAATGGGATAAAATTTGACACGTTTATCGGAAACAAAAATCTCGCTGGGGGCAATTTCGTCATTTTTCGCGACGGTGTCGGAATGGGCTAAAATTTGACAGGTTGATCGGAAACAAAAACCGCGCCGGAGTTAATTTCGTCATTTTTCGCGACGTTGTCGGAATAGGCTCAAATTTGACAGGTTGATCGGAAAGAAAAATCGCCCCGAGGGCAATTTTGTTATTTTTCGCGACTGTGTCGGAATGGGATAAAATTTGACAGGTTGATTGAAAGCATAAATCGCGCAAGGGGTAATTTCGTCATTTTCGCGACGGTGTCGGAATGGGCTCAAATTTGATAGGTTGATCGGAAACAAAAATCGCGCTAGGGTCAATTTCGTCATTTTTCGCGACGGTGTCGGAATGGGCCCAAAGTTTACAGGTTGATCGGAAACAAAAATTGTGACGGGGGGCAATTTCGTCATTTTTCACGACGGTGTCGGAATGGGCTAAAATTTGACAGTTTGATCGGAAACAAAAATCGCGCCGGAGGCAATTTAGTCATTTTTCGTGACGGTGTCGGAATGGACTCAAATTTGACAGGTTGATCGGAAACAAAAATCGCTCCCAGGGGCAATTTCGTCATTTTTGGTAACGGTGGCGGAATGGGCTCAAATTTGACAGGTTGATCGGAAGCAAAAATTGCGTTGGGTGCAATTTCGTCATTTTTCGCGACGGGGTCGGACTGGGCTAAAATTTGACATTTTGATCGGAAACAAATATCGCGCCGAGGGCAATTTCGTTATTTTTCGCGACTGTGTTGGAATGGGTTAAAATTTGACAGGTTGATCGGAAACATAAACCTCGCCGGAGGCAATTTAGTCATTTTTCGCGACGGTGGCGGAATGGGCTAAAATTTGAAAGGTTGATCGGAAACAAACACCGCGCCGAGGGCAATTTCGTTATTTTTCGCGACTGTGTTGGAATGGGCTAAAATTTAACAAGTTGATCGAAAACATAAACCGCGCCGGAGGCAATTTACTCATTTTTCGCGACGGTGGCGGAATGGGCTCAAATTTGACAGGTTGATCGGAAAAAAATCGCGCCGGGGGCAATTTCGTTACTTTTCGCGACTGTGCCGGAGTGGACTAAAATTTGACAGGTTGATCGGAAACAAAAATCGTGCCAAGGGCAATTTCGTCATTTTTCGCCACGGTGTCGAAATGGGTTAAAAGTTGACTGGTTGATCGGACACAAAAATCGCGCCGGGGGCAATTCCGTCATTTTTCGCGACGGTTTCGGAATGGGCTAAAATTTGACAGGTTGATCGGAAACAAAAACCGCGCCGGAGTTAATTTCGTCATTTTTCGCGACGTTGTCGGAATAGGCTCAAATTTGACAGGTTGATCGGAAAGAAAAATCGCCCCGAGGGCAATTTTGTTATTTTTCGCGACTGTATCAGAATGGGATAAAATTTGACAGGTTGATTGAAAGCATAAACCGCGCAAGGGGTAATTTCGTCATTTTCGCGACGGTGTCGGAAT
>NW_019235983.1:0-2166 GCF_002742605.1 Olea europaea var. sylvestris
TTTCCAATTTTCTTGCTAAATGAAATGTGGCACCTCAATGTAGAATCCAATCCAATTGAATGAAGAGTGTGTGAAAGTGAAGTATGTGCAAGGGAATGAGTGAATGGGTGTGAGTGTGTGCTTGTGTTCGAGTGAGAGTGAGAGGGGGGGAGAATAAAAGAAAAAAAAATTTGGGGAGGAATGGTGTGGTCACGGGTTTTAACCCGTGACCACTACACTATGCGACCGCATAGTGTTGCACTATGCGACCGCATAGTGCAAAGCCAAAGCCCCCTTTAGCTTTCGGTATTGGTCTATACGACCGCATAGACCGTTGTTCTATGCGGTCGCATAGACCAAACCGGGTAAAAAAAAAATTTTTTAAATAATAGAATAAAAAAATAATAATAATAATAAAAACAGAGTGCCATTTTTGTCAAAAAAAAATTTTTTTAACTGTTGTCCCGCATTCTGAAAGCTTAACCAAAATGAATATCTCCGCACATCAGAATGCGTGACACACACTTGAACACCCAAACACGTCATTTAGCACCCATTCATGCAACATTAAACGTGTAGTGCCTAGGCTATCATGCAAAAGATGATCGATGACCTAAGAAACAAATTAAACTCAAACAAATTCCTAAACTAGTGCAATGCAATAAAATAAAATAAGGATACAGTGGGTTGCCTCCCACTCAGCGCTAGGTTATAGTCGATAGCTCGACTTTACCGTAATGCGTCATTCTGGTGATCCAAGTTGGACGGTAGACTTGTCCTTTGAGAAATCACCGCCCCAGTAGTGCTTCAACCGTTGTCCATTGACTTTGAATGTCCCCTTGCTGTCGTGAGTGATCTCAATTGCCCCATGTGGAAATACTTGTGTAATGGTATATGGACCAGACCATCTCGATCTCAATTTTCCTGGAAACAGCTCAAGCCTGGAGTTATAGAGTAACACTTTTTGCCCCACTTGAAAGTCACGCCTGTGGATATGCATGTCATGCCATTTCTTGGTGCGCTCTTTGTAGATCTTTGAGTTCTCATAGGCTTCCATTCTGAGTTCATCAAGTTCATTCAGTTGTAACAGCCGTTTTTCACCTGCATCCTTCAAATCCAAGTTCAACTTCTTCATTGCCTAGTAAGCATGATGTTCGATCTCGAGAGGTAGATGGAATGCTTTCCCAAAAACCAGTCGATATGGAGACATTCCTATAGGAGTCTTGAATGCAGTCCTGTAGGCCCATAAGGCATCATCCAGTTTCTTTGACCAATCCTTTCGTGATGAATTAACTGTAACTTCCAGAATGCGCTTCAATTGCCTATTGGATACTTCGACCTGTCCGCTGGTTTGGGGATGATATGCGGTGGCTATGAGGTGCTTGACGCCATATTTTGATAACAACTGCTCGAACTGACGATTGCAGAAATGTGTGCCCCCGTCACTGATTATGGCTCTCGGTGTCCCAAACCGGGTGAAAATATTCTTCTTCACAAACTCAATCACCACTTTCCCATCATTTGTAGGCAATGCAACCGCTTCAACCCACTTCGAGACATAGTCCACCGCCACTAAAATGTATTGATTCGAAAAAGATATGGCCCCATGAAATCGATCCCCCAGACATCAAATAATTCCACCTCCAAGATACTACTCAAAGGCATCTCATTTCTTCTAGAGATGTTACCCGTGCGCTGACATCGGTCACACCTCTTAACAAATTCAAACGCATCCTTAAAGAGTGTGGGCCAGTAAAAACCTGATTGGAGAATTTTCCCCGCTGTCTTAGAAGCACCAAAATGCCCTGCATATATAGACGAGTGACAGTTCTCTAATATCAAAGGCACCTCTTCCTCTGGTACACAACGCCGAACGATTTGATCAGCCCCCCGCCTGTAGAGAATGGGGTCTTCCCAAAAGTAGTACTTCAATTCCGCGAAGAATTTCTTCTTTTGGTGACTTGAGTAATCTGGCGGTATGATAGACCTGGCTAAATAGTTAACTATGTCTGCATACCAGGGTGCTTCCATCACACCAAAGATCTGCTCATCTGGGAAGATCTCGTTTATTTCCACTGTCTCTTCATGTTCTGTGTCCTCAAGTCGAGATAGGTGGTCCGCTACCACGTTTTCACTGCCTTTCTTATCCTTGATTTCCAGGTCAAACTCTTGAAGTAGCAATATCCA
>NW_019235984.1:0-2165 GCF_002742605.1 Olea europaea var. sylvestris
TATTACTTGTCCCAGAAGGATACGTTGTTACAAATTCAACATTTCAAAAGAATATTTATTCATTTCTTTTAAAGAAGCAATAATTATTTTATTGTACGTATAGTGATTATGTTTCTATTCTGAATGAATATCTTTTTACATTAATCAATCATGAAATCAAGTCAATTCACGTTAATTGATGAGTTTGTTTCCCTCATCATATTATTGCTATTTAATCTTGATATTTCGTTTGATTCTTAGAGTTTTGAAACGTTTTGATTTGTATTTTTGCATTATTTTATAGGTTAGGTAAATTGATGTAAATGATGCGAAATTTGGAGAAAAGAGTGATTTCGAATGAATCAAGGAAAAGTTGATGTTGATTTGGTGCAACTTGATAATTGGAGGCGAAAGTGAAAGAAAGAAGTGAATAACGGCAAAAAATGGTGAAATTCAAAGTTTGATGACACAATTGTAACTTTCAATAGTTGATTCGGACCACAAAATGATAATTGAAGAGAGGTAGGAGTCAATGTGATGCAATTTGAAGTAAAAAATGAGTGAAATATCATCAAAAAAATTTTACAAATCAATTTTCAACCACATAAGTATGTTCTAGTTTTTTAGTCAAGGATTGAGATCCATTTTTGATATAGTAAACATTCGAATTAAAAAAAGTTATATGAAGTAAAGTTGTAGCCATTTAAGTTATCTTTCCAATGCACATTGAATCACCTCAATCCAATATCGGAAGAGAAAATTATATATCTTTCTTCTCTTCATGTTATTCTTTATAAATTGTATGGATTTTAAGTCTCATACCATGAACAAAATAATTATTTTAGGGTTTGATTAGCCAAATTTATATGATTTGATTTTGTTTTAGTTATTTTTAGGAAATTTTCCAATTCCATTTATTCGTGTTGTTGATTTAATGATTCCAATTAATTAGCTACTAATTGAGTGATTAGATACTAGTCAATTCCGACGATCAAAAGAGTGAAATTTAGGCGTGATCACATTAATAACACAACCTTGATTTTATGAATTTCGAGAGAAAGTATAGAATCTTTGAAGAATGTAGTATCTAAGAACCATGATCTTGATAAATTTGATTTTAATTCAGAATATAATTATTGAAATTAATTTTTACTTGGCACTCCAGAGATAAGGTAGAATTACATTAGAGTTTTTGCTTATAATCATGGAAAATTGATTAGAGATAACTAGATTTTTTTGAAAATCGTATTTGATAGTTGTTTGAGATCCTACTCTAGGCTCTCCTATATTGATTAATTCGTATAACTTGCATTTATTCAATGAATTAGTCACAATCATCCCTAGTTTAGATAAAATATTGGTTCAAACATTCATTCATCTAGATAAATAGAGGCTACATAATTATAATACTTAGTATAAAATTAAGTTACAATTACTGTAGATTTGACACATTAACTCCATTCATATATACACCTGCTTTATAATTTACATTGTAGAAAACCCGTAACAAGTTTATGCCACCATTGTTGAAAACTGTTTTATTTGATTTTTACTAATATTATTACAATTAGCTTTTGTTTTAATTTAGATTTCTATACTTTAAATAGTTTACCTGGTTTTTCTTTCAAGTTTATGTGAAGATCAAGGAAATCTCGAAATACTACCCATTGATCTCGAACCCGAACGCACTTTCTATTTTCTAAGGGCTTACAAAGAAACAAAACTGATACAATGGTATAACAGGAAAACACAAGCAGTTAATCCACAACAGGCTATAAGGGATTATGTCAGACCAGTTGTCAATAACAACTACTTTAGGATTGCAAGCCAGCTATGGCTGTAAATAACTTCGAAGCGAAGTCAAGATTGATACACATGGTGCAACAGAATAATTTTGGTGGATCTTAAATACCGTAAAGATGATCGACGTTATTGAATATGTCGTCATACTCCGTCAATTTTCCTTCTTCTTGAAGGATAAAGCTAAAGCATGGTTCCAATCATTGTCATATGAATCCATCCCAATTCAAGAGGAATCGGCTCAGAAATTCTTCACTAAATTTTTTTGCTTTCCAAGGTGGCTCTTAATAAGTGCAATTAGCCAGTTCAGACAAGTAGATTTAGAACCATTCTATGAGGCTTGGTTCTATATTTGCTTGGGAGAGATTCAAAGATCTATTTAGAAG
>NW_019235985.1:0-2165 GCF_002742605.1 Olea europaea var. sylvestris
ATAGTGCTAGTGAAGCAAGATTCAAATTATGAAACGCCAATTGTTTAAGATGTAGGAAAATTTAGTTTGACAGAAAAAAGTAATGATTATCAGTAAATTAATAATAGGTATGTAAAACAGACCAGGGCAATAGGTAAACAGGTTTTGGAGTTGGATTCAAAAGACGGTCCTAATTTGACATGTGTCAAATCCCATACAGGGTAACCGCAGTTTGGGGTCAGGACTTCCTTGAATGATTGATCATCCCTTGCTATTGTTAACAATCAGGTTACATGACTAGCACACGGACACTGTGTAGTCCTCAGTTACTTTGTCAAGGCTTTTGGCATACAATCGAAGATGTTATATTTACATACCATTAAGTAGTAATTGTGCAAATCCAAGTGCACATGATCATCCAGAGAATGACAGTATTGAAAATAGAGAGGGCACAATCAACTACACAGTGAGAACAAAATGGAATTCAGGAATTAAATTGAAAGAGAGGACGTTAACTGACAACATTATTACAGGTGGGGTAGGAAAACCATTTAAAAAATTCCACTTTAGGCCTGTTTGAAACCTGAGAAATGGAGCTCCCCTCACAATCCAAAATAACTCAGCCACCACACTCCCACACTACCAGCGCCGGTGACCAATGGTCCGGTAGGCACCACACAACCGGCCTCACGCCACAAATCAACCCCTCCAACCACCTAGTTCACACACAGGCGCAGTTTACTGTGGAAACCTTAGCGCCGCCCAGACGTTTTCCACCAGATCCGGCCAGATTTCGAGGAGATGCGCCTCACCGACGACCCCTGCCGGTGTCCTGCCTCTCACATGCGCCGCTTCGGCCGCGCATCTGCCGCCGCGTGTACCACACGCACCGCCATGTGACGCCTCGAATTTAAGCTTCGATGGTCAAGTACTAAACATAACTTCTGCATTTAGTACATGTAAATACTCTTAAATAGGAGTATTTCATGTTAAAAACTTATTTTCAATTTGATAAAATCATTCTTATAAAATTTGATGGCCGGTAAAAGTACATGTCAACAAGGAATTATGCTTTACATACACGACCTCGGCACTGTCAAGATTAGTTTGGGCAGCAAGTTTGACAATTTTTATAAAATTCATCCCAACTCCGTTTTCTATGAAATTTACGGAATTAGAAAGATAATTTCAAGTAGTTTTCTAGGTTAAAATATGAGAATTTTCCCAGATCATAATATAAGGACGTTTTACTGAAAACAGTGAAATGTTGCACAGAAAATTATGATTGACCCCTTGACGTTTAAAAATTTATATCTCAGGCCACAAATATCCAAATTGAGTAATTCTTGCGGTCATATTTAGAAAACTCAAAGAGAAACACAGAAATATTTTTAGAATCTCAAACGGATGTTTATAGAGTTAGAAACATCGTTTTGAAATTGACTCCAGAAACTGTCCCGTTTCTGCCTTTTGTTTCTTGCAAGGAAAATAAATTACAAAAATGTCTCTTAACATAACATGAAAGATATAATTACAAAATTTACTATTAATACCATATTAAATCATGTCATATACATATTTTTTACATAATACCATAAGAAAAACAGATGGAAAAATAGTCATCGAACAAAACATACAAGAGGAAACTTTCGGTACAAAACATCTTTGTCCTTAATCCATCATTGATTTTGCCAACTAACTTTCATCAATCCAACGATCATGGATCTAAAAATTTAACATAACATACTATGAGTATAAGGAATACTCAGTAAGATACCATGCTTGAATTTTTTTATCATGATAATACTACACAAAAGAATGCAATCAAACACATACTTGCTTATTTCGGCTTGCCGGTGCCCTTCGGACTTGTCCTAAGACATAAATAGATATCTAACTTTGTGGACTTGTCCACCATATGCATATTATGGCTTTTCATGCATAACTTAGACATAAATATTATTATGAAAATCATACCCCTTAAGCATAGAAAGTATCTTACCGTAAAATTTGAAGAATCTTCGATCGAGATATGAATTGAAAGTGTTAGGCTTACTTCCCTTCCCTTCCTTTCTTATTTTCGGTTTTGCTATCTATTTGAGTGTATAAATGTTTTGCAAAATGAAGGAATTTTCTCTATGACAATGGATATATATGTATATGTATATGTATATATATATATATAT
>NW_019235986.1:0-2165 GCF_002742605.1 Olea europaea var. sylvestris
TTTTTTTTTTTTTTCCCACTTTCTTAAGTTTTCAGACAATTCACAAACTCTTAAGTATCTCATGAAGGCAGTCTGACATGGAAGTTGAAATGAGCAACTGTACAAATTGCTATCAGAATATGTATAAGCTAACTTATTGACAAATTAAGCTAAACAGGAAAAGTTAAGTCTTACTTGCCCGGTTAATCATCTGCGTAGGAGTAATGATACGAGGAACAGGGTCCAGTTCAGCTTCTATGCCCTTTGCCAATGATACGATGATTGGCATGGCGATTCTCTCTTTCCAATACTTGCTAATCTCTTCAAAAACTTCACGTGTTTCAGTCGAAGGCAATCCATTAATTACAATATCAGCATCCCAAACAGCCTCCTGCAAATTAGTTACAACCTTCAAAGGACATAATGGTGTATCAATCATGTTCAGGCAGAATCCATCTTTCAAAATCTCGTCTGCATAAAGCGTACGATCACCCAATCGTGCCTCAACATACTTCAGATACGCACAGCGCCTTATCAACCTTCTCAATACATCTTCCCTGGAATTGATCACTTCAAATAAATGTTCTGCTGTGGCTCTGCCAACAGCTCGTCCTGGCCTTCTCCATATTCTAATCTGAACCTTATCTCGAAATTGACCATAGCTATCTTGAAGCAAAGCTGCAAACACACTTCCCCATGCACCAGCTCCTACTCCAACAATCTTCAATAGATCACCATCGGCCTTGCCTAAAAATCGACGAAATTCATCGAGCTTCTGTTCTGTACCATTGTGGTTCTGTATAGCTCCATTCAAATATGACTCACTGCTCATTACCTTAATACTGCCAACCATCTTTTCCCAAGTAAAATAAAAACCAAAACCAATAAATTAATACTCCAAATAAAATCCAAAAATCTGAAATTTTGCTAAAGAATAAATTTATTTTTCACCTCGAAAAATTTCCCAAAAAAGCAGGCTCTTGAAACAACTCGCCCTTTGCCTTTACTTCTGTTCTTAAACTAGATTTAAATTCCTCCACCTTGTTATACATACACGTGCTCGTATATATATATATATTCTCCCCCTGCAGAAGGAAAAGCTCAAAATTTCCCAACTGCAGATTTCTTTTACGACTTTTTTTCAGGTTGCTTTCTCAATCATATACAACTAATTTTTCACCAATGCACCCTCAAATTTCCACTTCCCAGATACTTAGGGCAGCTACATAGTAGAACCTTTATTAGTGAAGATTTTACCTAAATCTGAACTAATTTTTTGATCTCTATCCACTCAGAATTCGAAATCTCCCTTAATCCATTCTCTTTTTAATTCCTAAATTAATATTAAAAGACATAACACAATCAGATATGATTGATCAGATTATTATTTTATAAACAAAAAGATCAAGCTCAGTTTACAATCAAATTGCAATTTAATTATATAAATACAAGAAACATTGTAAATTCCGCCAGAGTTTGTTCATCTACCAAGCAGATAAGAAGGAAAATAAATTCCACAACACAAACCTTAACGTGTCGGTTACTACAAAGCAAAAGTCAAAACTCCAGAATCCCATAAAATTTTGCCAAATATTTGGGTCTGCATTCTTGTTTTACAGGAAGATTCAAGTACAAATTTACTGGGGAAAAACCCAGAAAAGTATGAGAATTGCATGCATTTGCTTTGTGAAATTAGAAGAAGAGCTCACAAAGAATTTTTCTTTTTGTGGGTCACAGAAACTTCAAATTCGTGACCCTTTAGGTACGACATTCATTCAGCTGTACGTGTACAACTATAAACTATATAGTGACAGAAAGCTAGAGAGGGAGAAAGAGAGCATTGATTGATGCAGTTGAATTCGGGAGGATGCCAAACAATCCATAATGCATTAAAGGTGTCTGATAGGCTGCTAACTCCCCCAACGGCCATTAATTTGGAAGTGAGGTGGTTAATTTGGAGCATTTTTGGCTATTTTTTTTTTCTAGAAGTTCAAAAAATAAAATAAAAAATAAGAGAATAATGCTATTTATCTACACTGGAATTATAACCTCAATATGGATGGCGTAAATGATAGACTAAATGAAAGGTGAAATTAAATAAGTCATTTAATTCTACTTATTATTTAATGTCACATTAACGCTATATGCAATTTTAGTGTGATCAAATAGCATTGCTCAGAAAAAAA
>NW_019235987.1:0-2165 GCF_002742605.1 Olea europaea var. sylvestris
TTTATCGGGAACAATAATCGCGCCGGGTGTAATTCCGTCATTTTTCGCGACTGTGTCGGAATTGGCTAAAATTTAACTGGTTGCTCGGAAACAAAAACCGCGCTGGGGGCAATTTCGTCATTTTTCTCGACTGTCGAAATGGCTGAAATTTGGGAGTTTGATCGGAAATAAAAATCGCGCCGGCGTCTATTTCATTATTTTTCTCGACTGTGTCGGAATGGGCCCAAATTTGACAAGTTTATCGGGAACAAAAATCGCGCCGGGGGCAATTTCGTCATTTTTCTCGACTGTGTCGGAATTGGCTGAAATCTTACAGTTTGATCTAAAATAAAAATCGCGCCGGGGGCAATTTCGTCATTTTTCTCGACTGGGTCGGAATGGGCTCAAATTTGACCAGTTGATCGGGAACAAAAACTACGTCGGGTGTAATTTCGTCATTTTTTGAGACTGTATCGGAATTGGCTAAAATTTGACTCGTTGATCAGATACAAAAACTGCGCCGGGGCAATTTCGTCATTTTTCTCGACTGTGTCGGAATTAGCTGAAATTTGGCAGTTTGATCGAAAATAAAAATCTCGCCGACGGCAATTCGTCATTTTTCTCGACGGTGTCGGAATGGGCTCAAATTTGACGGGTTTATCGGGAACAAAAACCGCGCCGGCGGAAATTTCGTCATTTTTCTTGACTGTGTCGGAATTGGCTGAAATTTGGAAGTTTGATATGAAATAAAAATCGCGCCGTGGGCAATTTCGTCACTTCTATCGACTGTGTCCGAATGAGCTCAAATTTGACAGGTTTATCGGGAACAAAAACTGCGCCGGGTGTAATTTCGTCATTTTTCGCGACTGTGTCGGAATGGGCTCAAATTTGACTGTTTGATTGGAAACAAAAATCGCGCCGGGGGCAATTTCGTCATTTTTCTCGACTGTGTCGGAATTGGCTGAAATTTGGCCGTTTGATCGGAAATAAAAATCGCGCTAGCGGGAATTTCGTCATTTTTCTCGACTGTGTCGGAATGGGATCAAATTTGACAGGTTGATCGGGAACAAAAATAGCTCCGGGTGTAATTTCGTCATTTTTCGCGAATGTGTCGGAATTGGTTAAATTTGACAAGTTGATCGGAAACAAAAATCGCGCCGAGGGCAATTTCGTCATTTTTCTCGACTGTGTCGGAATTGGCTGAAATTTTTCAGTTTGATCGGAAATAAAAATCGCGCCGGCGGCAATTTTGTCATTTTTCTCGACTGTGTCGGAATGGGCTCAAATTTGACAGGTTTATCGGGAACAAAAATCGCGCCTGGTGTAATGTCGTCGTTTTTCGCGACTGTGTCGGAATTGGCTAAAATTTCACTTGTTGATAGGAAACAAAAACCGCGTCGGGGGCAATTTCGTCATTTTTCTCGACTGTGTCGGAATTGATTGAAATTTGGTAGATTGATCTGAAATGAAAATCGCGCCTGGGGCAATTTCGTCATTTTTCTCGACTGTGTCGGAATGGGCTCAAATTTGACAGGTTGATCGGAAACAAAAATAGCGCCCGGGGCAATATTGTTATTTTTCGCGACGGTGTCAGAATGGGCTAAAATTTGACAGGCTGATCGGAAACAAAAATCGCGCAGCTGGCAATTTCGTCACTTTTCGCGACTGTGTCGGAATGGGCTCAAATTTGACTGGTTGATCGGGAATAAAAACCGCGTCGGGTGTAATTTCGTTATTTTTCGTGACTGTGTCGGAATTGGCTAAAATTTGACTTGTTGATCGGAAACAAAAACCGCGCCGGGTGTAATTTCGTCATTTTTCGCGACTGTGTCGGAATTGGCTAAAATTTGACTTGTTGATAGGAAAAAAAATCGCGTCGGGGGCTATTTCGTCATTTTTCTCGACTTTGTCGGAATTGGCTGAAATTTGGCAGTTTGATCTGAAATAAAAATCGCGCTGGGGGCAATTTCGTAATTTTTCTCGACTGTGTTGGAATGGGCTCAAATTTGACAGGTTGATCGGAAACAATAATCGCGCCGGGGGCAATTTCGTTATTTTTCGCGACTGTATCAGAATGGGCTAAAATTTGACGGGCTGATCGGAAAAAAAAAATCGCACAGCTGGCAACTTCGTCATTTTTCGCGACTGTGTCGGAATGGGCTCAAATTTGACCGGTTGATCGGGAA
>NW_019235988.1:0-2165 GCF_002742605.1 Olea europaea var. sylvestris
ACGGTGTTGTTATAGTTGCAAAGAAAAAGAAGATAGTCAGTGTAATTTGAGTCGTAAACCAGGCCTGGATCCATTGCTTTTGCTGGTTGGAAGTGCCCCGAGCCATAATGGAAGGGAGTTGCTGGATTTTCAATGGCATCGGTTATCGGGGTGCCGACGTTGTTGGTTTGAGTGCTGGAAGTCATCAGTGCTGATCTTATGGCGGCACTGCTCCAATCTGGATGCGCTGCCTTGAGCAGGGCGGCTGCTGCCGCTACGTGAGGGCAAGACATGGAAGTCCCTGAGAGAACGTTGTATTTCACCACCCGGTTATCTGAGAATAGTCCAGTGGGAGAGCTTGCCTCGCTCCATGCTGCCAAGATATTTAGCCCTGGCGCAGTTATATCGGGCTGTAAATCAGTGGCAGCCATCAATCATTGTACGTGTAGAAAACAATTTAACACTAACAACTTAAATTTTAGATGAAGCGAATAAAAGAGTACTAAATACCTTTAGAATGTTGGGTTCAAGGCCATTTGGACCTGTAGAGGAGAAGGCGGCCATGAATGGCGACTGTTTACTACCCAAAACAGTTCTCGCTAGAACTATTCTTGCGGTTGGATTTTTGTTGGTTCTTATGTAATTGAGAATAGTGGCTGAATCATTTGAAAATATGGCAGTTCCAGGAAGTACATGAGCATCAACTGATACTCCAATTCCATCCAAAGGATTCTGCAAAATGAACCCTGCGCCGCCTGCTCTTTTCACCTCCATACCTTTTTCTACATTACTTGAATTTCCCTTCAAGCACAAAACTATTTTCCCCTGCACAATTTCTTGTGAAAGAGTTCCAGAAAGGCATAACCTGGAAAAGATCAGGTGCAAAAGGGTCAAGAAATTTTCCAGATGGCTTGTTTGGTAAGGTGGAGTACCATGAATTGAATGTGCTCCTTATAAATTATTATAATTACCCGGTGGTACCATTAGTTGTTGTTCCAGGGGCTTCTGCATCTCCAGCATAAACTAAAGGGCGCACAGTGTTTAACTTGTATGGCGTTACAGTTTGACCCTGGATCAATAACCATGGCAATAGATTTAAATTTCTCAAAACCAATGAAATTTGAAGGACCTGAAATCAAGAGTATAATGAAAGAGAATTTACTTCAATTTTCATTCCATTCCCCAGCAGAACAGGCGAGTTGAAAATCCGATCAATGCTACTGGCCCCCACCGTAAGTATCCAGGGCGCCACATTTATTACCGTTGATGGGGCCGGGCCCCAATTTCCAGCACTCGCCACCACTACAATATTTTTCTTGGCTGCGTGCAGTGCTCCCAGAGCAATCCCATCTTTTGTGTATTCGATATTCTGATATGGTGTGATCGAGATGCTTATTACATGGACACCATCGGCAATGGCATCATCAAAGGCTGCCAGCATATCTTCGTCAAAACATGTGCCCTCTAGTACCTTCGACTGACTGGGGATCGTCCAACACACTTTGTAAATTGCAAGTCGCGCAAGAAGAGCTCCACCTTTGGCTGTGCCACTGGCAAAGCCGCCAAGAAGTGAGGTGATGTGAACTTCACGGCCTGCCACGGTCGAAGCTGTGTGGGTCCCATGTCCTTCTCTATCGCGTGCAGATCGATAATTTATTGTCTCATTCAATGGGCCGTAATATGCTTCTTAACCTTTTAAATAGTAGCGCGCTCCTATCAATTTTCTACAGAAGATTGATTTTAACATCAGACGTTAATAATATTTTGTTTATCGTAATTAAAATATATGTCATGGAAAATTAAAATTAATTTACCTGTTGCAGTGAGATGAGTTAAAAGCTACTCCAGATTCGCAGATTCCTTTCCATGAACTCGGAATGGGTTCCATTCCTTCATCACTAAAACTCTCTGACTCTGGCCATACTCCTGCTCAATGAAATTGCATTATTAGAATCTTACTTTTACTGATAAAGTTGTTAATTCTGTCTAAAACCATCAAAATTTTGTAGTTTCATGACTTGTTCACTAATGTGGAATATATTGTCTTTGATGGTATTAAAGAACAATAAAACAGCTAAAATTTTGTTTGTTGTACTGTCTAGTAACATCCCCTGGTGCATACCAAATATACCCTTAGGGTCGGAGGATCTTGTCTGGTTAAGCACAATATTTTCAAACATGCAAGC
>NW_019235989.1:0-2165 GCF_002742605.1 Olea europaea var. sylvestris
GAAATATTCTGAATGAATATAATGAAGGTAAAGGCAAAAATTAAGGGAAAATCTTTATTTGAAATGTTCATAGTTTTAGTTCTCTCTCTCACTCTATTATTTTTTCGTCTTTGGTAGAATGGATAGGGAAAGGCAAGAAACAGAATTCATACGCGCCTTAGTTTCTTGACTTGGACTACTAATGTAGAGAGTGGGTTCTTGACTTGGACTAAGGCAGAGAGTGGGTTCTTGACTTGAACTAATGCATATGAGGATTAAGAAATTATCATTATGGACACAATCTGATTGGCATATTGACGTATTATAAGGTCAAGATATGCGTCAAAAAAATCTATGTGTGCTTAATTCCTATTAGGACAATTATTTTCATTGATATGGATAGGACATGTCAATCATCAATGTGAATGAGAGAAACATAATTGTGTCAGTTGATGTTAGAACTTCTGAGTTGAACTGGGTCAAAACTCCTCTATATTCCCTAGAGGTGTCAATATGCCTTGGACATACTGACAACCAAATTAAATGGCAGACTGCAACCAACCAACCACCATTGCAGCAACCGCCTAATAAATCGCTTATTGTAGGGGAAAAAATGAATCTCAACCCGCATGGCTGTAAACAGAGCTTCATTTCTTCTGTTTCTATATACCCCAGAAGAAAGAAAAAAATGGAGTTTAGAGAGAGATTTGAGAGGTTATTTATTTATTTTTTTAAAATTTGGAAAGAAGTTTGTAAAATTTCTATAAATTCTATTCAGTAAGAAATAGAATAGTTTTGCCTCTTATAACTCGTCTTTCATGATCAATCATAACATTAATTGAGTAAAAAATGTTGTGTGTGGCCCAATTTAAAGCAAAATTTTCAAGTTGGTCGCCGAAATCTTATTCCTACTTATTTGAACTTCATTTTGTTTCAACTTAGTTGCCGATTTATTAATTTTGTTTGAGTTTTTCTCACTATCTTTTAACTTCATTTTATAAATGAAGAGAAATATTATGTAAAACAAGAAAAGAAGTAGAGGAAATTTGATAATGTCAAGACAGTTAGTAAAATGTCTGTACCAAATTTCATTTCCTAAATAATGTTCATTTTTTGTATTTTTTGGGGCTATATAACATTTCTTATTGTTACCTATTTCTCTCACTTCCTTTTTGCACTAGCTTTGAACCAACAAGGCATCATAGTCAAATGCGAATTTCAAATCCATTTGGACAGCATTCTTTGTTCATTTTTGTATAAGTTTGGAATCTTGTAGACATTCTTCTCAAACTTAATCAAAGTTGACCAGAGCTTCTGGTCCATTTAGACGTTCTAGTCTTCCTTGACAACTTTATTTAGATTTCCCTAGAGTATATTTTAATAAAATTGCGATATAGTGATTTTGCATAATGAAATGATCATATTTGTTAAAAAATCTTACAGGACTGGGAAAAAAAGATAGACTTGTTAGAAATGTGACTAACAAAACAAAATGCAACGTTTACAAACGTCATTGTATAGCTAATACAACATTCTACTTGTGTAAATGTTATGATACATAAAACCTTTTGTAGAGACCAGAAAACTTTATAGGTAAAAGAGCACATGAATTGCAAGAAACAAAGATAGCATAAATACCAATCCCAATCTTACATCTAGCTGTGGAATAGTCACTTCGCTCAATCATTTGGCTATGTTTGTCCAAACTAAACTTTCAACCTGATATGAATCTTGTGAGTCGAGGTGGAGAAGCTCGAGGGGGAGAAACAAGGAGGGGGGCCTAGGCGCTGGCCGGTGCAAAATGGAGCAGAAACATGGCACCTAGGCGCCAATTTACCCCCCGAAGCAGCAACATGGCGCCCGAATTCAGCCTATAAATAGCTGGTTTTTCCCTTCAAGTTTGAACCCGATTTTTGAGAGAAAATAGAGAGAGCTTGGATAGAATTTAACAAGTAAGAGGTTGTTTTTTCTTGGGTATAAATTCAAAACTATTTTTCTTTCTTGGGGATTAACTTGAGGATTGTTCAAGTAATCCAAATTCTTTGTTCTTCATTTATATTGAAAATCATTTCTTCCCCAATTTCTTATCTTTGAAGTGGTTTGGGAATTTTCACATTGCAAGTTATCTTTCTTGGGCAATCTTGGGAGTGTTGTTTTCCCAACAATTTGGTATCAGAGCTTCTTCT
>NW_019235990.1:0-40175 GCF_002742605.1 Olea europaea var. sylvestris
TATAAATTGAACAAAATAATAGATGACTAGGTAAATGATTTGTGAAATCATCATTATTATCATTTTTAACGTTAGTGTTTTTATTATTCTCTTTTTAAAAATAACTGTACATATAACAAATTGTTCACATATAATTTAACTCCACATACGTTAAAGTAGTCAATCTAAATTAATAAGTGTATTTTGTATACTTATCTAGGCCATTAAATTAAGATATTTTGTATTACTTTTGAAAAATTCTTGCCTAATCTCGTGTATATATCGTTTATCAAGTAAAACTCAATGATTGAAGTGAAATTAGAAAAAAGGAACAAAAAAAGCTAAAGTAGACGAAATTCAAAGTTTGGGGACCAAAATATAAATATTGAATAGTTGATTCGGACCATAAAATAATAGTTGAAGATCACAAATTATTCTCTAGATTTCAATCTAATGTTCCGATTCATTTTTTGCACAGTAAACATTCGAATTGAAAAAAAAAATTGATATTTATAAAAAAATTGTAAAAATCTTAGTTAGCTTTTTAACGTACTTTGAATTGTCCAAATCGGATACCAGGAAATAAAATTATGATACAAATACTGATGACCACTTTGCTTTCCTTCTTTTGCTAAAACTCTATTTGAAACCTAAGTTGGATACGATTTTGGCCTAATTATCAACAACTATAAATACAAAACTTAGGCTGTACATTAACGGATCTCTCTCTCTCTCTCTCTCTCTCTCTCTCCTCTCTCTCAAGGTGAATTCATCAAAAGTTAGAAAGGAGAACAAATTTAGTACGTGAATTGAATCAATAAATATCAAGAACTTGAAGAACAAAGTTCGGGGTTAATAATCAAGAACAAGAATTAAACCATGACATATCTTTTTTGTATTTATAAATTTTGGATTATACTTTTCCATTCTTCTTTTTGCTAGACTAGATTATTCACAAGTAAACCCTTGGTGCGTATACATTATTGGACATATATTATTTTACTAGTCTCCAAGTTCTCACTCACTTTTATTATATTGCTAAAATTTCAAAAAATATAAAACATCTCCCATTTTTTGTTATATCCAGGTATCTGTGGAATTTAAGTTCATAAAATATTGAGATGATTTGCATTGTTGTTCCCGTCTTCAATCATCTCTCCATTTTCACACACCATTTCATTACAACTATCACCCCCACTGCAATATTTCTATATTTTCACACATTGCTTCATTTCATCCAATCCAATGCTAATAATAAAGAAAAGAAACTAAATGATTTAACAAATTAAAGAACAAAAAAAAAAAAGAATTGCAGATAAAAATAGAAAAAAATTATTATAAAGTTTTTTAATTAAATTGAATAATTAAAATTAAAAATAAATATTATTTAATTAAAATCGAACAAATTACATTCTATCATGAAATGAAAAGAATTTTAAATCGAACAAAAAATTATTTATAATATGAAGAAATAAATAAATTTAAAACAATTTTCAAAAAATAGACAATAAAAATAAAAAAAAAAGAAACAAAAGAAAGTTACAAAATTAAATTTTCTCGTAAAGAGAAAAGAATAAAAAATAATTTTAAATCGAAACAAAAAATATTTATAACACAAACAAAACAAACTAAAAAAAATGAGGAAAAAAAATTTCCCTCCTATCTACTGAGAGATTGTGGTGGAGAGTTTCTTTCCATCCACAGGAAACTCTCCTTTTGAAAGGAGAGTTTTCCTTTCACGGAGAGAAAACTCTTCGTGAGACTCCATCTTACAGACAGATCTCTTCGTGGATGGAGAATTTTTTTCTTTATTTATTTATTTTTAAATTTATTTTGTTCATATTATAAATAATTTTTTTATTTAAAATTCTTTTTAATTCTTTTTTCTTTATGATAAAACTTAATTTTTTCAATTTTAAATAAATAATATTTGTATATTTTTTTATTTAGTTTTCATAACTTTCTTTTGTTTAATTTTTTTTGTTTTTATTATATTTTTTTTGAAATTTGTTTGAAAATATATTTTTTTTAACTTTATTTTATATTCCTTTTTTTTTAATCCATTTTTACTTGTATTTACAGTACAAACGATATCGTTTCTCTATGTTGAATGGCAAAATGACTTGTTTATTCCATTTATATGATACATGATTGAATATATTTTATATATATTTATAGAAAAATATTAATTATTTAATTAATAATAATTAAATCTTGATCAATCTATGTTATATTCACTCCTTATCTTAATGTTTGAGATGATTTTTTTTTCCAAAAATGGAAAAAAATCAAGATAATAACTAAAATCGAGAATTCTAGTCTTTATGATTATCCTTCTTAACTTTATATCTAGAAAGTATTTTGTCCTGCAAAAATTCAAATGTTAGAACATTGAATAAGAAATAATGGAATAAAGTATAATCTCAAAAAAATTAAGCGAACTCAATTGTAACTATTATTTTACGCCAACAAGAATTAAAAAAAAATAGTTTAACAAATTAAAGAACAAAAAAAATTGCAGGTGAAAAAAGAGAGAGCAAAGTTTCGAATTTAAGATAAGTTGGACAAAATACTAAATGATTAGGTAAATGATCATTGAGTTCATCATAATTTATCACTGTGAATGTTAATTTTCTTTAATATTCCTCACTTTAAAATTAAAAATAAAAATTGTACACATAATAAGCTATTCATGTATAATTTTATGTTTGCCTACATTAAAGGTTGTCGATCCCAAACCCAAAAATAGAGGAGGATTTTCAAAATGTATTTTTTAAAATAAAATAAAAATAGATGGAGGCTCATGTACAATTTCTACTCAGCCCAAAGGTCGATGATCTTATGTTCTCAATTGAACTTTAACATTATGCATGAGCCGACTCATGTTCGTATAGCCTGAGTCGAGTCGGCTCATCTCCACTCATTTTCATCCCTAGATGTAGTTGAAAACCTTGTGAACAATAGTATTTCTAAGAGGTTTCAAAAACATCATTGATTGATATATCTTTGGGTAATTAGTACAAAAGGTTCGCATCTTTCAATGTTATTGTGCAAAACAGTCATACTTTTCATTTTTTGGCATTTTCACCCATACCTTTCACATTTCATTGCACAAAAGGTTATTTTCATCTTTTTTTTAATGATGGTTTTACCCTATAAAACAAAAAGAAAATATGAATTACCAACTGCAATCATAGTCCTTAAGTTTTTTAAAAATTACAAATAAATTATAAATTATCCACGACCACCACTTTCACAGCTGACCAAACTTCCACCTATAGATTCACATAACACCATCTCTTTCGGCCACTGTTGAATATTCTAAAATTATAACAAAATGATCCGAGGCAGTTTTAATTGATGTGAGACATTTTATAGGTTCGTCGAGGTGAGGGATAACCGTTGATGATGATGTGTGATCGTAGGCGGGGCCGAAAGTGGGATTGCCATGAAGAATTGTATATGATAGTTTTGTATTTTAGGATGTAAACGTGGTTGTTTTGAACAGATTGGTGACCAATACTTTAGAAGAGGAGGGATGTTGAGGAGAGTGGGGCGAGGCTGATAGTGGTGGAGTCCGATGAGTGTTGTAGCCAGAAGGTGGTGCTATGTGAATCTGCACACAACCTTTCTACCCCCGCGATCAATTGACTACATAGGTGCATCATGTACAAGAGAATATCAATGAGAAGAATGATTTTCTAGGTGGTTAGTTCATAAGCCCTCTTTCGACTCATGAAGTTAGTTCAAAAGCCCTCTTTCGACTCATGAATTTGATTTTGATGAAGATTTTTACAAGTATATTATGAGGCTCATAAAATGTTGGGTTTGATGAAATCACATGAAATATAAATTGTGTCTTGTTTCTTAACTTTCTTATAATCTATTTCTTTGAGCATGGTAAGCTTTAGCCCCCTTTATAGCACCATTCTTTGAAAAAAGAAAAGAAAAAAAATTCTCAATTATACTTTTTTAATAAATTTAACACATAAATTTAAATTTTTTTCTACTTTTAATTACACATTCTCTGAAAATTCACTCTTATAAAATTATCCTCCCAAAAAATACTCAAACCCTCCCTTATTTTTGCTTTCTTTCTCTTGAGATCAGAGTGAATTATCCACATGGGCATTGAACTTTGCAAAAAGTTTTCACGGGGTCACTAAACTTTAAAAATCATTCAATTCATCACTGAATTTTGCAAAAAGATTTTCGCGGGATCATTGAACTTTAAAAATCACTAAATTCATCATTGAACTTCGAAAAAGATTTTCACGAAATCTCTGAACTTAACAAAAGGTTTCCCAGGAGTCATTAACTTCTGGGAAACTTTTTGCAAAATTTAGTGAAGAATTAGGTGATTTTTAAAATTCAGTGACCTCGTGAAAATTTTTTATAAAGTTCAATAATAAATTTGATGAATTTTAAAATTCAGTGATCCCATGGAAACGTTTTATAAAATTCCGTGACTATTTGAATAATTCACTCCTTGAGATCAGTACGAACTTTGGATTTACTGTATGTCTTGGGCCAAATTCTAACTGGTCTGTCCAAGCGAGCCCTTTGATATCCTTATCTTATTTCTACTCAATGTCTCATCTGACGCCTAACCAGCTTCACCAACTCCCATAAAACTAGTTTTGTACGTTTGTGGACTGTGGTGTAAATTTTCTACTTTGTTACGTCATTATTATATTATTTTATAAACAATAATTTATGATCATTAAGTTTCAACTTCCACTGCCAAGCAGTGAAATTCGATATTCTAACGTACAAATCCGCCCTAAGCTTATTTGAAGCAATTTATACGCTAAGCCTCGTTTGGTTAAGATTAAAATTTGATTTTAATTTCAAAGTGAAATTAATAATTAATTTTAACACAATACATCATTTGATACACAATTTTTTAACAATACATTTCATCAGCTTTAAATAAAATTTAATTTGAGTCTGCACCAAACAAAGGATAAGTCTAAGGCACTGTTTGAAAGTGATTTTGAGAATTGATTTTGTGATCGTTAGAGAAAAGTGGGAACCGCCTGTGAGAGAAAAAGTCAAACTTTACAACTGAAATAGTAAAATAACGGTCAAAAAATCAATTTTTTGAGTGAAAAATTAGTCCCAAATAAGCTCTAAATTACTTTTAAAAACGATTTTTACTTTTATTCAAGCATTTATTTTGCAACCACTATCACTTTTCTTTAAAAATTATTTTCTGAAGTCGGTAAAATTTTACAATTTTGAAAAAAGAAGCTAATCTTTTTGGGCTTCTCAAATTTCTATTTCCATCCCAATTTCACTTCATATCATAACAAATCTTTGCCCCGAATCAAATTTTAAAGAATTGTAGGTTGCTATTCGAAATGGCGAAACTTGGTTTCATTTGATTGATTTTAGTACGCTGATCATTAATATCATTGCATTTACGCTGAATCATTGCCTTATACTACCTCAAAATTTCGCCATGGTTAATAAAGAGAATAAATCTTTGCAAGTTTTCTGCATTGGAACAGCTGACACGAAGCTGGAAGAGCTCCAATTTCTATCGGAGTTTGTTCAATCCAATCTGAACTGCTTTTCCAGTAACAAATCCTCCAAGGTGTGTTCTTCTTCAGACTAGATTATTATTATTATTATTATTTTACCTCGTTGATGTTTAGAATTGCTAAAGAAATAAAGGAATTTGAGTTATTTTCCCCCTACTTTGCTAAATTTTATTTAGTAATATGTGTGTTGAATGTTGTTAGGAATTTCCTGAAGTAGCATTTTTGCTTATTAAGTGCTACTGCACCGATATGCTTGTGATTGCAACGAATCAGTCCCTATGCCCAAATTGTTAACTTATGTATTGTCCGGTATCCGTCTAATCATTCATGGATTTCTATGGCGTACCCAGGATTTGAAGCATCATCTCCGCCTTGTGAGAGATTTAAGTTGATTTTTGATACTACAGACACTCTGCCATCCATTGCAGCGGAGCTGTTTCATGAGCAGGGGGCTGAGCAAAGTTCTTTGAATCAAACATTAAATAAAATTGATTCTTTTTTAGATATCGGAATCTGAATAGGATAGATGGATGGATCTAACTTTCTATTCATATGGATAACTAAAAAATGGATTGGTACTAGGATTTAACTAAAATTTCTCATGAGGCTGAGATCATGATTTAAATTCTGTAGATGTAATAGAAATCCGTGAGGGATAAGATTGACTCAAGTTCTCTTAGAGCGAGCAATACGTAAGTAAACAAAAAAATTCGAATTGTTTGTAACAATCCTAGCTTTGTGCCCAATCCATTATATTATACTTATTGTTCACTTTGGGAGAGCCTCAGCCTATCTTATCCCTTATGGCTATCTATCGCGTCCAAAAAAGATTCAAACCTAAGACCTCTATTTTATAAGAGATTTAAATTAAATCTTGGTACCAGTTCGACAGCTTGAATGGTACGATCCTTTAGTCACCCAGAATAAAAGTGGTGATCTTGTAGGTCTTGGTTGTGAAGATGTGTTGTTAGGTGCTCCATTTTCTTTTTCCATCGAGGTTGAACCTAAATCCGTGCTCAAGATATAAGTGTCGATGCACTGATAGGGGATGTATGGATTCTCGAAAAGTGAGGAGCTATGGTGGTCCCCCCAAACATAGATCCCACGAGTAAATTGAAAGTTAGATCTATATTGGATCAATGGATTTCACCCGCGCCCCATCCATCGTCCTGAGTAAAAGTTTAGTTTCTAACCCCGGATCAAACTAAAGAGTACACCATGCTAATGTACCTTGGATGATCCACATCTCAAGGTCAGGCGCCGATGAGTTTCTTGAACTATCCATGTGGCTATTGCCCAAGTAGTGGCAGGATTCAATTTAAATCTCTTATATGGTAGAGGTCTTGGGTTCGAATTTTGGAGATCCAACAGGAAATCGTAAGGGGTAAGGTGAGTTTAAATTCTCCCAAAGTGGATAGTACGTATGATATAATGGTTTAGGCACAAGGCATGGGTCGTTACAATGATCTCATTGATATTTTTCTTGAATTCAGCGTTTGAACTGATGTTCCATGTATGGCATTGTGTTGTTTTCACTTAACTTGGCAATCAAGATTGTCATATTAATCTGATTATCTTTGCTTTTATTAAATGCTGATTTTACCATATGCCAATATAGCATGCATTGGAAGTTCATGGTTTCATTTGACGTTTGTGTGCACAGGTCCAAGTGACGGTAGTTGATGTGTCTACTAGTACGAAGGGTACTAAGAGTTGTGGGGATTTTAAATTTGTATCAAGAGATGAAGTTCTGTCTTGCCGACCAGGAGTGGGGGAACATTGTGCTACCTCACTTCCAGATGATCGAGGCAAAGCTATTGCAATTATGAGTAAAGCACTTGAGAGCTTCATTGGAAAAGCTCATGGTGATCTAGTTCTTGCTGGAGTTATTGGCCTTGGGGGCAGTGGAGGGACATCATTATTATCGTCTGCCTTTAGGTCTCTCCCTATTGGAATCCCAAAGATAATTGTGTCGACTGTTGCCAGTGGTCATACTGAACCCTATGTTGGAACATCTGATTTGGTGTTATTTCCGTCAGTAGTAGATATTTGTGGCATTAACAGCGTGAGTAGAGTGGTTTTGTCTAATGCTGCTGCTGCTTTTGCTGGAATGGTTATTGGAAGACTAAAAGGTTCCAAAGGGTCAGCCACTAACGATGACAAGTTTACAGTTGGTATAACCATGTTCGGGGTTACTACTCCATGTGTAAATGCTGTCAAAGAAAGATTGATTCAAGAAGGATATGAGCCCTTGGTTTTCCACGCAACTGGGGTAGGAGGAAGGGCAATGGAGGACCTTGTTAAAGGAGGATTTATAAAGGTATTGGAGTCACATTATATGTTTTAGATCGCTGTCACAATTCTCACCTTGATAATCTTGCTTGTTTGGATGTCCTGCTGCACATTGTGGAACTAGATTTCAGCATTTGACAAAGCTTGATATAGTATCTAGATGGAGCATGTTTCCCTCTAATGATTATGACAATAAATATCTGATCGTTAAACAAAAAAAATAACTTTATTCCATTTCCAGGTGACTGAATAGAAAGATATATGGTGATGTCTTGATTTGGTTTTGGATAGGAGACTGTGTGTAATTACTTCACCACATTTCAATTGATAGAATCTCCAATTTTTCTTGAGTTGTCCTCAGTGGCAGAAAGTAATTATGCTGCAAGCTAATAGTTATGAGTGCTATGTTAGTAAAACTATGATAGCTTCAAATTCAATTATAAGATATTGACTGGATAATTGATCAATTCTAGTTTGAGTATATTCTGATTGTTAAGGAAAGATTGACCTGGCAAATACACTTATCACTTGATCTTATTTGTAGATGGAAATGTTTGCTTTGCAAAATCACTTAATAATAAAAAATAACATTCAAGGAAATATGATTGCCTATACTTTGACCAAAGGAGACTGCATTCAACATCATATGATCTCAAAATCATTCTTATGGTGTCCTTTTATGACAGTGATTGTGTGCTGCTAATTGTCATGAACTATGTTTATCAAAACTTCTATAACATCAATCTTTCGTGGTATCTTAACTTTTCATATCAAATGTCTGTTTCTTTATTTTCTGTAGGGCGTTTTAGACATTACAACAACCGAGGTTGCTGATTACATTGTTGGAGGTGTTATGGCTTGTGACACTTCCCGCTTTGATGCTATAATTGATGAGAAGATACCGTTAGTTCTAAGTGTGGGAGCATTGGATATGGTGAATTTTGGACCCAAATCCACCATACCTTCTAATTTTCAGCAGAGAAAGATTTATGAACACAATGAACAGGTGGTAGTTCTATATCTCTCTCCTTCATGGTCAACTTTTCTCATTTTTGGATATACACTGAGTTTATGAATTAAGAATATGCATATGGTAATTAGTACATAGTACTATATATTGGCTAACCAAAGCTGGCCAGTATCGTCTGAGGCACCCTAAAAGTCGCCTACTAGCAGACATATATCCGAAGATTCTAAAATTCAAAATTGCAGAAATCTGCAACTGTGTCAATCTGATGTTGACTTAGAAACCAAATTCCCAAAAAATAAATATGAAAACATAAGGAAAAAGCCCAGTCGACTCGTAAAAGATTAGAATTATGGCAGAAATGTCATGCCCAACAAGTCAAGCTGTATTGTTTTCTCTCATTTTCTGCAGAACTGAAAAGGAGATTTTCATTTATGTCTTGCATGGGTATGTCCTCCAACCAGTTTAATTAACTACCAAACATCTCTACTCCCATGATAACTCCTCCCATATGGAAGCTGTGCTCTTTTATAGTTTTATTGACAAACTGAACTTCCATTTGAACTTTTGGCAAATGGTTGAAAAAATAAATGCATCTATTCTACCTCAAAATATTTAGGATATTTTGGCTGGTAAATACAAAGTACCTACCAATGGGAAACTTAATAATTTTGTTTCATTATAAAGCATCTGAAAGTCTTTAAGATTAGTTGTGAACTGTTCCCTTTGCAGAACCAACTAGTAGCTGTCTTTTTCAGGTTTCGCTGATGCGAACTACAGTGGATGAAAATAAGAAATTTGCTTCATTTATAGCAGACAAGTTGAACAAGTCATCATCAAAGTTTTGTGTTTGCCTTCCAAGGAAAGGTATCTCTGCCTTGGATACACCCGGAAAGCCGTTCTATGATCCTGATGCTACTGGTGTTCTCATAGAGGAAGTACAGATGCTAATTGAAAGAAATGAAGATCGTCAGGTCCCTAGTAGATCGTCTATGCTTTCCAGCATTCTCTACTGTTTGGCTTAAGGAAGATTACTTCATTTATTTAACATCTTTATTCATTCACCTTATTGTACTGATAGGTTAAAGTTTTTCCACACCATATTAATGACCTGGAGTTTGCAAATGCACTAGTTGACTCATTTTTGGAGATCTGTACAAATTATAAAGGTGCATGCGATAATCAAACTAGCTACGAATCCATCCAAGACGTTCAAAAGGATACTTCTGTTTCTGAGATAAGTATCCAAAGGAATTCAACGGTTTCATACTGCCTGAGCATCTTCCCCAATGCAAAACAAGGTTCTAGTCTCCAATCCCCCACAATTTTCATTATTGTCATCTTTATTGTTTTCACTAAGGTGTTACACTACGAAATATTCACACATTTATCATGACATTTTACTCAGCTCAGCCTTCCCCATAAGTTATCAACACTTATCATCTCTTGATGGATGTCACCATGAAGAACAAAATATGTAAATGAATCATTTGTATTAATTTCATCCACATATCATGGAATTTGGGAATTCACTGGAACCAATTTTTGAATGCATTCCCTTGCAGGTATTCATTCTGTCCTTCAGAGGCCATATAATATGGCTCATGCATTATGTTTGGTGAAATTTGATGTCTTCCTCACATAAGTCAAACTTAAGATAACAATAAAGAGAAAATTTCTGGTTACAATAGTTCGGACTCGGACTGCCAATTTGTTTGAACAAATACTTCCGGGGGGTTCGATGTACTTGCAGTTGCTTGAGTTCTGTCTGTCAAGGCCAAGAGATAAAATTTAGAAGGGATCAAGTAGGTTTCTTTATATGTTCAGTTTCTATTTAAACAAGATCTGTTAACTTTTCATATATATTAAGCAGAAACACTGCAAAGAACGCAGCAGATACTGCAGCAATTGAAAGATCAAATAAAGAAGGGAAACCCCATTGTTGGGGCTGGTGCAGGGACGGGCATATCAGCTAAGTTTGAGGAAGTTGGTGGTGTGGATCTAATTGTCTTATACAACTCAGGCCGCTTTCGTATGGCAGGAAGGGGATCCTTAGCAGGTTTATTGCCATTTGCTGATGCAAATGCTGTAGTACTTGACATGGCGAATGAAGTGTTGCCTGTAAGTATCTTAATTTGTTATTTATAGAACTTTCTGATATTAAAGGCTCTTGAAATTTATGCTAAAAACATCTAGAACCTGGTGTGTCGAAATTGAATCTCTATGAACCAATTCTGTTTTTGAAATTGAACTAATTTTGCTAACAAATGGCACAAGTCTGTACGCTATTTATATTCAATGCTTGGTTATTCCCTGCCTTATAATTGGCATGTACTGATGTTTTGAGTGAATTATTTCAAAATTATTAGATTAAATTACTATTATCCAATAACATTGTGCAATGCACCAATTATTATGATTGTCCATGTTGCTGGTGCACTTTGTACTTAAAAGATGAAAAATTGCTTCAAATATCTGAAATATATCGTAGTATATGACAAGACATCTGAAAGCTTTAAAAGATGATGTGTAAGGTCCTCATTCCAATTTGGTAGAGAGAAGTAACATTAAAAACTTCTGTTTAACTTTTCTTAGTACTCTTCTTTCCATATTCTTTAATAACTTTCAATCTGTGTCGTTTAGAAATAATCATTTATTGGTACTCCGCTGCAAATAGGTAAAACTTCAAACTGAAAATTGAAAATATAAACCGTTCCCAATTGTGTTACAACCTATTTCTTCTCATGGTCATATGTATAGGTGGTGAAAGGAGTTCCAGTTCTTGCTGGAGTCTGTGGAACTGATCCATTTCGAAGGATGGATTACTTCCTGAAGCAATTGGAGTCCATTGGGTTCTCAGGGGTGCAAAACTTTCCAACCGTTGGGTTATTTGATGGTAATTTTAGACAAAATCTGGAAGAGACTGGAATGGGATACAGGTAATTTGAATTTGTGATATTTTACTTTTGTTTTGTCATCATTATCCACAAATGCTTCATCTAAATCAACATAAAAACAAATGTTCTATTTATGGATCACATATTTAGCTTGGAGGTTGAGATGATTGCAAAAGCTCATAATATGGGCTTCTTGACTACTCCATATGCTTTCAACCAAGATGAAGCAGTTTCAATGGCAGAAGCTGGTGCTGATATCATTGTGGCACACATGGGGCTAACTACATCTGGTTCTATTGGTGCACAAACATCTGTCTCTATAGAGGAAAGTGTAGGTTGTGTACAAGCTATTGCAGATGCTGCTCATCGGATCAACCCTGATGCTATTGTGCTCTGTCATGGAGGTAACATCATGCAATTTTTAACTGTCAGAAAATAATCAATACTTCTCCAAGCAACATCATGGGTTTGATCATTGCATCGTTTGATTCTAATTTTGTGTATGAGAATGTTTTCTATGTTTTTATATCTAAATATGGCTTCACCGCATACTTGTCAAGTTGCCATAAATAGGATGCTCACAATTGCAGATGGTGATACCACTGAATTAAGAATAACGCTATCTAGTTCCACTGGTACAAGAGCACCAGTCTAGTTGGTGACAATTGATAGGTTCAATTAATTGAATCATGTGACATAACATATAAGTAAATTTATCATTTAATATCATGCAATTGCCGTCTAAACTGGTAATTGGCACCAGTGGTGTTGAATAACATTACTCTTGAATTAAATGGTACACAAACAGTCCTCTGATTGGATTCCTACTAAAAGCAAAATTTGTAAAATACATCATCTTTACATCAGCTAGCTGGTCTTTCTTGAAAAGAGCATCCATCTGTGCAATTGACTAGAGGTTCACCTTGAAAGAAACAAGAATCCTAGGTCACCATCTAGTGGTTAACTTCATTAATTTAGTTGTCAACAAATAAACAGTCCATGCTGATTAGTGTTATTATTCTTGGCATTATTTCTCATCATTTAATGTGGATGTCTTCTTACAGTTATGAATCATCCACCTCAAATCTTAATCGAGAGGATGTAAAATTTTATAATCTCTTGAGCAATATATTACTCTATAATGACTACTACACATTTCAGATATAGATTGGATATTGTTGAACCAATTCACTTATCATTTAAATATTATCTTCATCAAATCCTCTTACATATGGGCAGTAATTTTCTATTTTTTTGCATCAAAGCCTAACATATGCACAATTCATTTTTTGGCTCTTCAAAATTTTTTCGAGAAAAATTTTATTTATTTCTTTCCATCTTTTATTTAACTTATTTTATTATATGTCAATGACTATCACTGGCCGAGGAAGTGGGGTGCGGGGGGGGGGGGGGGGGCCCCAAGTGGGGGGCATGCTAGGCTGTAGCCCAGCAATGTCCCCCTAACACATTAGAATTTTGGCCCAAGTTTTAACATTAGCCCAATTCTAGTTTAAATCCCAACCTAAGTCCAATACTCAATTGTTCAAATTATATTAAAGACACTACAATTATTAATTACTCTTTCCAAGACATTCATGAAATGTGAATATTTTATTGTCAAATTAGATGTTTCATTTAATGCATGTTTGACTTAGATCTAAAAGTAAATTACTTATTTTAATATTTAGGGACACAACATATTTTTCTAAATTATGTATGTTTTCATTTATTACTAATTAATAGTTATAAAAAAATACTTATTTTGACCATAAAATAGATATTATGATCAAAATAAATAACTTACTATAGATTTGATATTGATAATAAAAAGAATATTAGTTAAAACTTTCAGTTGTTCGGAAAGACTGGTTGTTAAAGTTGTTGGAAAAGTACTAATTAAATAAATTTTTAAATGTTCATTAGTGGATATGTATTTTTGCTTAATTCTATTATGATTCGGTTAGTTTAAAATTTTTAAAGGTAAGCATTGATTTTCTATTTGGTTAAAAAAAAAAAAAAAAAAACAACAATTTAGTGTAATATCTTAATGTGAGACGTTTAAACTTTTTTTATTTTATTCAGTGTCGTATACTTTTATTGTGAATGTCACGAAAATAGCTTTCGAAACTCGATCTCTTGTGGCATAAATTCATTCAATAATTTTTAAATTTCAGCCCATCCTAATATCATTTTCTGGCTCCGCCCATGATGACTATTCAATTCAAACATGATTTGAATAACTTAAGAATATAACTTATTAAATGCAATCATTGTAAAGTAAAAATAGAGAGTACGTTTGACTTTCCGAACTGTCTATTTTAAAAAAGTTAGAATGAAGAGTATCGAAACCATTTTTTATGTATTGACTCTCTAAATTGGAAAGTATATTGTATTTAGAGAGTATTAGATGTGCTCTAAGTTTATGTTGTAATACTTTAAAGATGTTTTACGTAAATTTGACAACCAAAATTACTCCAACAATGGATGGATTTAAATAAAGTAGACATCCATTATGACTGAGAAAACGGTTTGCCTAAAAGATCTTTTCTTTAGCTTGTTACTAGATCGTGGTTGTGAAGTAGCGTTTAAGGCATATGAGGTGTTGAAGGGTTATGTCTATCTCATAGGATTGGGTTTGAGGTAAGGGTTATTATAAAAATAATAAGTTTGACCAATGAAAAACTGTTTATTTTGACCTTATCTACTTATAAGTAAACTTAATGGTAAAGTTTAAAGCTTAGCAAAGCATGCACTAAGTAATTTTGTGCTATTTGAACTGAAGACTCTGGATGTAATTTAGCTGAAAGATTTGCCTAACCTAGTAGCCTGCAGCATTGATGGTGCTTTTGTGTTTGTGATTGGAGTTTGGCCTTGGAATGATATTACACTTCTTACGTTAATTTCACCAAAAGACGAACATTGGTATTTGGTTTCGTAAATTTTATTTATGAACAAAATATATTGGCATTATGTACTTGTTGCACTGTCAAATGCGACCTAAAACGGATTTGTGAAAGAGACACTTTCTTGTAATTTATTCTCGTTTTGTAATTGATGATACATGTAAATCCTATGAAAAACAGGTGATATCATTGTCAATTCTTCTTCTATCATCAATATTGACCACAGGATGACATATCAGTTCATCTGTCCAAGACTAAGATGTTTCTTCTGCTATACCCTAAATTCGTTATAAAGATATTGCACACTAATAAAAATACTCCTAGTCTTGAATGATATCTTCTCGTAGACACGAACAGATTATTTTTTCTGTCTTTTCACTGGCGTTTCCTATAAAAACAGAAATATGATCGTAAATGACATTTCAGTTTTACTCTGGTGAAATGTTAGAAGAATAAATCCACTTTGTAATTTCAGGTCCTATATACGGGCCTGCGGAAGCAGAATATGTATTGAAGAGAACTAAAGGAGTTCATGGTTTCTATGGTGCATCAAGTATAGAGAGGCTGCCCGTTGAACAAGCAATAACAGCTACAGTTCAGCAATACAAATCTATTTCTCTCACTTAAAATTCACCTTATTTCTGTTTTGCGAGTTTTTAGAGAAATGCTCAGTGTATTTTCTTGTATGCAGACTCCTGTTTCTTCATAAAAAACTGTTGTTTAAAGTTGGGATTGCATTTAAACGATATGAAACATATACGAGGACTTCAACTAAAAACCTGAACGTATTTTCTATAGGATATCTTGTATCATAGTGGTTCTTGCAGTTTTACTCTCTTTAATGAAACGTTACTTAGAGCCGTTTGACATGGCTTTTGAGAAGCCAAAAATGAGCTTTTGAAATCCAAAAGTTATTTTGTACCCTTTTGACTAATTTTATAAAAGTGTTTTTTCGAAGTCAAAATGAAACTCTAGCTAAGAAGGCCTAAGAAGACGAAGATGAAGTAGAAAATAAGATAAATGAAGGAAAATCACGGCTAAAGGAATTGGTTTGTTAAATTGATATACAAGAAGATTGTATCATGGGTTCGAATCTTATTTCCTCCAACGCGAAAATGAAAGGGGTTGGCAAATAAAAAAAAAAGAAAAAGAAAAACTAGTCTTACTCTGAAGCCCAATCCCCTAATAACACTGCTTAGTGACTAGGAGCAAAGAGCACATTGCACCTTGTTTTTCTGATTGAGAGATTTGTGGAGGAAAAAGGAAACCTAGGAGAAAATAGCCTTTTTCAAGCAGTATATGCATAACAATGATATGGCCACAGATCGCATAGCTCTACAAAGCATGGGTAATTTGAGAGTATAGAATTTGTCGTGTTTGTCATTTTCACAACTCTACTATTCAGTAAATTCTACTCTACTGAATCTCTCTCTCTCTCTCTTTCATTGCCACATATCCATTCGACCAAGGAATGGAAAATTGTTCTTCTGTTACACGAATCTAATTTTCATTTCATCTGGAAAAGGTCATCTTTTTTCTCAAAAATATCTTTGTAATGAACCAATAGTGTTCTGTTAGATAGGAACAAATATTAAGGTGGTAAGATGATATTTTGAGTAGTCCTGGACCTCTAACACAAACAGACACGTCACAAGTTCCAAATTTTACACGTTATACATTTTCCCTCTATTTCCCAATTTTGTAAACTCGACCTTTCAAAAGTAGAGGCAGGACTTTTATTGTCTTCTCTTAATTAAACACACTTCCACACCTTGAAATGCCTATTGTACCACACGTTCCAGAATGAAACATGGACCATAAGGCAAAGACTTAGTGGCTCAATATTGAATTTGAATTCGTTCTTTCTAGGCTCTTTATAGTAAGGCCAATGAAATTGAATGCACATCCAATCCCAAAAAACAAAAAAGGCTTGTCGAATAAGTAGCCTTTTAAAACAAAGAGTAAATCGATGACATGCCTGATTCCATCCACTACATTGAAAGACCTTGAGGGGATGGAAACTAAAGATAGGAGTACTTATTTGGACTACGAAACCTGATTGAAAGAGTTGAAAGAGCTCTAGCTTACTAGTTATCCTGCCTAGGCAAGACTAAAATCCTTAAGAAAGATGGAACCTCAAACATTCAACAAAGAAAGTGCTTTATCCAGGGGCGGATCCAAGCATAGGCTCCACCGTGCTATAGCCCATGTCCGCCCCTAAAAATGTCTATTGTTTTTTTTTTAAAGATAAATTCATTTATATTTGTATTGTAGCCAGTGTCCAAACTCAAGGTTGGATCCGTCATTGGCTTTATCCATTTAAAATTGAATTTTTCTTTCTACACCACTTTCCGTTGTAAAATCACCAATAAAAATTCTCTATAATTCTTCACTAGTCACGCAGGCTTGACTGAGTTAGGCTCCATTTGATTCTCATTTTTATTAAAATGCATTTTTCTCTTTCTTCTTTTTAACAACACATTCTTTATTAAAATAATATTATACGTAAATAAAAAGACTTTTCTTTATTTTTCATTCACATTCTCCATCAATCTACTATTCTAATTTTTTTTATAATAATGGGTGTCAACCACCCTTTTAAGCTGTCTGGAAGGAAAAATTTCTTCTTAATCAAGAATGCCTCAACTAGATAAATTCACTTAGTCACATAATTCTTCTGATCATGCATTTTACTCTTTACTTTCTATATTGCCATATGCAACTATGGAGGTGGAGTACTTGGGATCAGTAAGAATTCTAAAACCAAGAAACCAACTGATTTTACATCGGGAGAACATCTAGAGCAAGCAACACCCCAATAGATTGAAAGATATTTGGAGAAAAGGTTTTAGCACCAATATATCCTACATGTACTCCAGTGTATGACTTTATTCTAAGTATCCCAATGGTGTAACGCCATTGGCACTTTTTCCGAATCTGGGATGCAGTATCTGTTGATAAATGATTATACAATGGTGGTCCTTATAAACTAGTTGTTCTACACTTTCGACAGCATTTATCCTGAGCCAGGATCGAACTCTCCACGAGATTCATAGTTGTATTACTTATAGCTTCCTTGATCGTAGAAAAAGTGAATTCGAAATTGTCGTTCATTCCAATGCATAATTTGTATTCATGAGCTTCATATTCACCCCGGAGTTCACTCCTAGAAATATAGCCATCCCTACCCCCCCTCCCCCCAACACAATTTCTTTATGGTCACATCCCCTTTTCCAACAATTTTTCATGTTGTTGTATGTGCCTTAAGGTATCTAGATGCAGTATTTTCTGCTATGAAATCGACATGGGTTAAGCATTTTTTGAATTTACTTTTTGGAAATGGAGCAAGCTACTACGAGACAAAAGATTTTCTAAAGAGAGAGTCTAGTAATTACTAGAGTAGAGTTAAGTTAAAAGGAACAATAGAACAATCTCTTCAAGCAAGCCTCTGGGATCTCCTATTGACCCCTATGATATGGTAAAGGGAGATTATTATGGAAAGTAGTGATTACAGATTCCCCAAGAGAGAGTCGGATGAGGCAAGATCTTCACTGCTCTCCCGAGGTAGCTTCTTGTCGATGGCATGGAGCAAGATCGGTGGTTGACTTACTGGTTGATTACTCCGCCTTCTATTATGTACTAATAGCCTTTTCTTACAAGATATCGATCTGAGGCCTAGGAAAGCGAGTGTCATGAATCTTGCTGCCAATCAAGAGTTGTTCGTTCTAAGTAGGAACGTAATAGAGAGAGGACATTTGATGTCTAGAGGTAACTATAAAGGATTTTGATAGATGCCTCATGTATTGATATCGTGGATTTTCTTGTTGAGTAATATGTTACCCATTTTTCAAATATATATATATATATCCCTGAAGAGAGCCAATTAAGGATTCCCCTTTTTTTTCATTTTATTTCCCCATTTTTGGTCCATTTGCAGCTTTTGGTCTTTTCAACTCCCCACCCCCCCCCCCCCACCCCCTCCCCATTTGCTTTTCTGCACAAGCTTGTACTCTTTCAACCACCCCAACTCCATCTTTTATTATTGTCAACTTCCTTTATTTGTAATGTCCAAGCACTCTTTTATTTGTAGTTCTTCTACTTCATCCACAGCCATTTTTGCTAGGTTAGTTGTATACATTTTTTTCATGTATTGTACATATATTTTTTTTATTTATGCAACAAAATAATATATATGCTTTCTTTGTTTTTTTCGTGTAGTGTACAGATTTTTTAGTTCAATATTTTTTGTTTGAACAAAAAAATTTAATTTTTTACATGTTTGTTTTGACAAATTTTTGTGCAATATCTTAATATTTATTGCTATAATCTATTCCCCACTATTACCTGAAGTTAATTGATCTATTTTATATCGTGCAATTTTTGTAGGAATGGAATTTGAGAGTGATACCAATGATAATGTATTTGTTCCTCACGTGGTTATCAGTGCCATCCCTCACATTGGATAGGAACTCGAATCATCTGATGAGGCATACAATTTTCACAATCAATATGCACGGGAAGCGGGGTTTAGTATGCGAATACAAAATTGTAAAAAGAAAAAGGAGACCAATGAGTATTTCTGGAAACTATTGTGTGTTACAAAAAGGGCATAATGAACAAGACCTACAAGATGAGCCATAAAGATGCTGTACCACGGGCTGGGGAAAGAAACCGTGGACATGCGCGATGTGAGTCAATGCTAGACTATCAGTGGTGAAGCAACAAATAGGGCATAGGTGGATTGTCAGGAGATTTGTAGAGCAACATAACCATCCCCTTATCATTCCTAGAAGGGTACACTTATTAAGATCACACCGGGGTATCTCGAAAACAAAGAAGGCTCTTGTCCAACAATTTTTAGAAGCCAATATTCCCACTTGTCAACAAGTTCGACTTATGGAGATAGACACGGGAGGTCTATCCTCTCTTGGGTGCGTGGAGAAGGATATCAGGAACTATGAAAGAGATATGCGATAGGAGTTGCTGGGCCATGATGTCAAAAATCCGATCGAGTATTTTGCATTTGAGAAAGAGAAGAACCCGAACTTTGTCTTTGATTATTAGACTGATGATAATAATAAGCTTGTGCCATGTTTTTGGGCTGACTGTAAGTCAAGAAGGTCATAAGCCTACTTTGTTGATGTCGTGGTGTTTGAGACAACCTACAACACGAATAGGTACTCAATGGTGTTTTGTCCATCTGTCAGAGTTAACCACCATGGCCAGACCATTATATTTGGGTGTGGTTTATTGAGTAAGGAGACGATGGAATAATTTGTTTGGTTATTAACTAAGTTCATTGATGGCATGCCAAACCACATGGCCCCAGGGGTGATCATCACAGACCAGGATGCTGCGATTGTAAGAGCTATCTCCATGCTATTGCCATCTACATTGCATCGTTTTTGTCTGTGGCACATTTTGAACAAATTTTCTGAAAAAATGAATGTTGTATTGTATAATGACCAGTATCACAGGCTAGTTGGCATCATTAAACAATCTGAGTCGTCAGTGGAGTTTGAACAATGATGGACCGAGGTGATGGAGACCATAGAGTTAGGTAACAATGAATGGTTGAGCAGTATATATGAGCTATGTAGTCGATGGGTACCCACATACGTCAAACACATGTTTGCTGCAGGCATGGTCAGTAGCTAGAGGTCAGAGAACGGTCACTCATTCTTGAAGAAATACATGGGAAAAAAAACTCTCTGACGGATTTCGTTTCTTGATTTAACAGGGCATTAGTTCATCAGAGGCACACGTAATTAGCTGCTAACCATATTGACATAAGTCAAAAGCTAAGGGTGAAATCAACCTTTATGACGGAGAATCAAATGGTGCAGGTATACACAAAAAATATATTTTTGTTGTTTCGAAAGGAAATAGAACTGAGTAATTTTTACATGTTCTCGAAGAGATCAAGTTCCAATGAAGCTAAAGTATATGCAATTCAACGTCTTGAGCCAAACAGAACATTTGATCGACATCGTTAGGTTACTTATTTTTCATCCGCTGATTATATCTCATGTAGTTGTCAAATGTTCGAGTTTGAGGGTTATCCATGCTAACACATTTGCTACATGAAAAAAAGTGATGTTCTTGCCAAAGAAATATATTCTCTGTAGGTGGACAAAAAATGATAAGCAAGCCAGAGTGTTTGATCCAACTACTAGGTCATATGTTGATGATGGTCCTGGTCAATCATTAATGTCCCGACATGGGATATTGTCTCATGCAGCTTCATATCTAGTTGCAGTTTTGATAGATGTTCGGAGCACTTTTCTGTTGAATGAGTTCCAAAGTTTGTGCATATGGCTCAAAGAGATTGACAATAGTGGGGATGTCGGCATGAGTAGAAACAGAAGCCAAAGTCGAGAAGAGACCCAAGCTATTTGTGATCCTAATACTGTTAGAGCAAAAGGGAGTGAGAAGCGACTAAAGGGTGGAAAGGAGAAAGCACTTTCCCAATCCAATAATAGACTATGCGTTGCATGTCGCACAAGTGGTCACGACAGAAGAACTTGTCCTATATAGGTTAGTCAATGTTAATTGTTTTTTTACTCCTTTTTTTCATTAATGTTTGGTCCATTTGATTCATGCCGGGTAATAAGTTTATTTATCAGATTGGACAATTCATATCAACCACAATACTCGCAGGATGCGCAAGTCCCACAGTACTTATACCATGCATCGGACCCACAGTCATATCATGCGTCGGACTCACAGTACTCATACCATGCACCAGAGGATGGCTACACAATTTAAAGGTAGTAGCAACTTTGAAGCGGCCTCGTGTTTTTTTCACAATCACTATCAGTTCCCGTAGATGTAGTTTTATTGTTTTGTGTACAATTTAACATGTTTTTTTATCGGTTTGTTTAACTTTAACGTCCTTGTATTATTGTAACTTACTATGCTTGAACGTGCATTGTCTAACAAATAATTTTTTGTTTGCCAATTCAAACAATGGATGCAAAATTCACCATAATTCGAGCAAGTTAAATACCAAAATTCACCATAAATTTATTTTTCACATTTTTCCAAACCACTTTTTAACCATACACATTTTTCAAAACTACTTTTTAACCACATATGTTACTTTTTAAAAAAAAAAAAATCAAAAGAAGTGTTATAATACTAAAAAAAACACCTGAACACACTAGTAATCTGTAACAAAATAAAGTTTAAATCCACAAATGTAATCTACATGTAATAAAAGAGCGAAAAATAAAAGTGAAGCACTTAAAATAATAAAAAAGATGTGCACTAAAAATTGAAGCAAAACAAGAGTACAAATTTGTGCGGAAAAGTAAATGGGGAGGGGGGGTGGGTGAGTGGCGGTGGGGAGTTGAAAAGGAAAGAACCAAAAGCTGCAAATAGAACAAAAGTGGGGAAATAAAATGAATAAAAAAAGGGAATCCTGAATTGGCTTCACATCAGAGCTGAAAAAAATGTGACATTTGATGGAAAGCAGGCCCCACAAGCTTGGTTCATTATCAATATTTTACTAAAGATATTTTTTTCCATTTTATCATAATTCAAAGGAAAAAAGGCTTTTGACCAAGTAGTCGAAATTGGGGTATTGATTCTCTTAGGGCATGCTTGGGAGTTTTTTTCCCACCTTTTTTGATTGATTTTGAATGGCATCATTTATGAGGGTTGAAAAAAATTGGTGCTTGCAAAATTTTTTGGACTTCATTTTTGAATTGTTTAAAGAATTACCAAAAATTAGTATGGTGTAATTTTGACCAATTCTCTCAAATGATCAAATCGACGATTTTTTTATCGTTTCTCATATTCTCTTCTAATTTTACCTTCTATAAAATAATTATTTCTAACCAATATTTGTTCAAAACAAACTTGTAAACAATAATATATTAACTAAAAAATTATCTATAGATGAAAAAATTACATTATATTTAAAAAATTACTTATAAGTAAAATATTACTTATAAGTTAAAAAATCACTTTTACGTAAAAATAAAATAAAATATTTGTTTATAGAATTTATATACAACAAATAAGACAATTATAAAATAAAAAGTTACTTAAAAGTAAAAATTCAATTAAAAATTATTTAGAATTACAAAATTAACTTATAATTTGTAATGTTTACTTATACGTAAAAAAATATAAGTTAAAATTTTAAGCAAATAATTAATTATATTAAAATTTTTAAGTTAAATATAAACCTATATGTTAAAAAAAAATCGGTATGCTCATAAACAATCAAAATTGATACTTTAAACCCTTGTTTGAGCCCCATTGTAACAGAAAGAACGCATTTTTAAATAGTGATCGATGGAAAATGTGTGGTTAAAAGTTAAGAAATTTTTTTGGATTTGCATGTAATGTTATTTTATTAAAGAATATGTGATTGAAAATAAGTTTTGAAAAAATGAATTTTGAAAAGAATGAGGCTCAAACAAGGGCCAAATATATATCTCATAACCAATATCCTGAAACTCCCAAGCAGGCCTTAATGTCATCTTGGCTCAGCCAACCAAGTATATTTACATCCATGTTTAGTAATAAGTGTGTTTTTACACACTTATTTAGGTCACAAACATGAATGAATAACGAGCAAAATGATTGAATTGTGACTTAATCTCGTTACATTTGTGAATTGTAGAGAACAACGATAAACACGGTGAAATTTAGGAGAAAAGACGCGAAAAAGGACTACAATGATGCAAAGTGAAAATTCAGGGACCAAGGTACAATTATCCAAAAGTTGACCCGATAAAGAAATCGAGAAATTGATTAAGTCAATTTCCAATTGATGATATCTTGGGATGATGGAATGGAAAGAATGAAGAAAAGATGCAAAGAAGTGAAGGATTCAAGTAGAAGGACCAAAATGAACATCTTCCATAGTTGGTAGCACTATGTGACCGCATAGTGCTGCCCTCTATGCGGTCCCATAGAGGTAAATCGAAAGTAAAATGTCAAAAAAAATTACTTTATGCGACCGCATAGAGATGCTCTATGTGGTCGCATAGAGCATTTCTGGGCCAAAACCGCAGTTTCCTTTTTTCGTCGAAATTTTTATGGAAACAATATTTTTAGGGTCCTTTATAAACAAAAACTTGACCAGAATGATGGGGAGGCCATTTTTACAAGTTTTTGAGAGATTTTGAACGAGAAACGACGAGAAAATAAGAGGAAAACATCGCGCCAAGTGAAGATTCGATTGAAACTTGATTTGGGTGATGATGTTTCTTCAACTATTTTTGTGTTTTCTTGTTTTTAGCATGTTAGGCTAGATTTTTCATTGCTAGGAGATCGATGAACCTTGTAATCCTACGTTTGATTTTTGGTTTGGATTTTTGACGTATTTAAACGCATGTTCCGGAATTGAATGATTTATTACGTTTTTATTTCCGTATGATTATTGTGCACGTAATTATATGATTTTGGTGACCTGTTTTATACATTCGAAAGGAGGAAAATAGGTCCGACATAGTACAAATCATCATAGGATCCGATAGGGGATACCTCTATGCCTTGTGTGAATTATTGGATATTCATGAATTTATAATGCATTTCGGTATGTTAGTATTCATCATAGAAATATAGTTGAATCATATATTGGGATAGGTTTGGCATTGCTCGAGAGAGATTGCTAAATTAAAGTAGGAATATTGATTCATCTTTTGTGGAACTGTGTGTCAAATTTGCACGATTAAAAATTGAACGGATATTGCTTGGGGATTCGTAATCCCAGTGCGTTATTACATTCATTAATTCCATAAAATTCTAGTAGATTGTGTCCAGGTCATTTGCATTTAATATATTTCTTTCATTCACAATCGCATCATAGTTTACATCTTCTTTAACTAAATCACAACACATCAATTTTATTTTCGTGTTTCGGTTAAGATCATAATAGGTTGATTTGAACTCATTCAATCCTTGTGGGATCGATACTTGGACTCATAGTCCATTTTACTACTTGTTAACGAACCGTACACTTGCGGCAGGTTTTGAATCGAAACAAATAATTTCGTGAACAAGTTTTTGGCGCCGTTGCCGGGGATTGAAATTTAGTTTAATTTTACCCATTGTGGCACTAATTTGAATTTATCTAGATTAGTAGTAGTTAGCTTACTATGTTTAGTTTATTATTTACTTTAATTTAATTTTGTGTTAATTTTGCTATCTCAGGGCTTGTATGCAAGGAGCACCTGATCGAGACTTGGTTCCCGTAGATCCAGAGATCAAACGCACATTTTGTCACAGGCAAAGAGCGGCACAACAGATGGCTAACGAACAAAATCGATCGATAATTCCACTCAACGAAGGCGTGGAGGTTGAAGATGACGGGAATACGATACTTGGGGACTTCATGGCATCGTTGGTGGTCCAAAATCAATCTAGCATTGTGTATCCTCCATTTGGGCAACCGAACTTCCAGCTAAAAACAAATGTGATTCAACTGTTTCAGAATGGGCATCAATACCACGGGATAGCTAGTGAGAACCCACATACTCACATATCCTGAGTTCTGGACATGTTCCAACACTTTAGGTACCAGGATATCTTAGACGATGCTATAAGACTGCGTTTGTTTCCACACACTTTGTGGGATAAAGCACTTGAATGACTGGATTCACTTCCCGTCACAAGCATCACCACTTGGAACAAGCTAGCCCACAAATTCTACACCAAGTTCTTCTCGCGCAGCTAAGGTAGCCAAAATGAGGCATGACATCTCTATATTCAACCAAGGTGAATCCGAATCATTTGAAGAGGCATGAAATCGTTTCAAAAATATGCTAAAGAAGTGTCCTCAACATGGCTTTGATAAGAAGACACAGATCTGATTTTTCTATACTGGACTACTTCCATCCTTTAAGAGCATGGTGGACTCATCATCCGACGGGTCTATCTCCATAAGAACAATTAACGAAGCATGGGAGCTGTTTGAGAGAATGGCTGCAACTTCAGCCGTGTGGTCTACAGATTGAGTGGTTCAGAAAAGAACGCCAGGGGTTTATGAAGTAGATACTTACTCAGCATTGTCCGCAAAGATAGACTCCTTGTTCCATAAGGTTGAGAGCATTTCACAGACCGCCACTACAAAACAAGTCAAGAAGCCAAGCTGTGAAGAATGTGGGGCAGACCACAATACTTTCAATTGTCCAATTCTCACACAGGGGGTTGAACATGCAGCTTTTGTGCAATGGGATCAACGCCAACAGAACAACCCACATTCGGAAACCTTCAACCAGGGCTGGAGAAAACACCCAAACTTCTTGTGGAGTAATCAGAATCAAAATAGACCACAAGGTCATTTTCAGCAGCAGGATAAAAAGCCACCATTGGAAGAGATATTTGAGAAGTTCATGACAACGACTAATTAATATATGGAAGCCAACAACCAGTTTATGCGAAAGACAGATGCAACTCTTCAAGACCAAAGTGCAGCAATCAAAAATCTGGAGAAACAAATGGGATAGATGGCAATCTCCATAACAGGTAGAGCACCAGGAAACCTACCCAACAACACTGAAATCAACCCTAAGGAGCACGCAAAGGCTATAACAACCAGAAGTGGAGTACAACTACCGGAGATACATGTAAAAAGATCGGTAGCTAGCAAGGAATCAGCACCAACCTCAGATGCCGAGATTGTGGAACAGACTGAACGAACAACAGGGGATGTTGTCAAGAAGAATTCCAATACATCACGGGGTACAGCTACCAATCCTATCAATCCTCATGAGCCGCCTATTCCATTCCTGCAGAGGTTGAAAAAGCACAAATTGGATCAGCAATATAGCAAATTTCTTGAAGTCTTCAAGAAATTACACATCAACATCCTATTTGCTGAGGCACTTGTTCAGATGCCGAGTTATGCAAAATTCATAAAGGACATTTTCTCTAACAAGCGAAAGATAGAAGAAAACGAAACAGTGATACTAATTGAGGAATGCAGTGCCAGAATTCAGAAAAAGTTGCCTCCAAAACTAAAGGATCCAGGGAGTTTTGTTGTACCTTGCACTATTGAAAATTCTCATTTTGATAAATCTTTGTGTGATTTAGGTGCAAGTATTAATTTGATGCCTCTCTTTGTTTTCAGGAAACTCGGCTTGGGAGAAGCTAAAGCCACAACTGTTACCTTACAGTTAACAGATCGATCCCTTTCACATCCAAGAGGGATCATTGAAGATGTGTTGGTAAAAGTCGAAAAGTTCATATTTCCAGCGATTTTCTCATCTTAGATATGGAGGAAGATAAGGATGTTTCACTCATATTCGGGCGACCCTTCTTAGCTACTGGAAGAGCTATTGTCGATGTTCAGAAAGGGCAGCTTATATTGAGGCTTGGCGAAGAGCAAATCTCTTTCAACGTGTTCTGTTCAAGGCAATGAAATTTCCTACTGAGTCAGACAACTGTTTTGAGATCGATGTAATTGATAGAATAATTCAAGATACATTTCGGTTACATCATCCTTCCGATGCATACGAGGGATGCATTGCACATTCTCAATCCACTCACACTGATTCAAGTGAGATTGAAACATGTGCACGGTTTTTGGAAACTAATCCACCATACTTGCGCAAGCATCACTTCGAAGAACTGGGAACTAGGACCACAAAGTCAATGTCATCTATTCCGCAACCTCCCAAGTTGGAACTCAAACAATTGCGACCACACCTTCGATATGCTTACCTGAGGAATCTTCTACACTTCCGGTTATTATTTCAAATACTATCAGTGAAGTGGAGGAAGAGAAACTACTTCGGGTGATAAGGGAGAATAAAACAGCCATTGGATGGTCGATTGCAGATATCAAAGGGATCAGCCCGTCGCTATGTATGTACAAAATACTCATGGAGGAAAAATTCAAGCCAAGCATTGATGGTCAGCAGAGATTGAATCCATACATGAAGGAAGTAGTTAGGGCTGAGGTATTGAAGTTGCTCGACGCAGGCATCATCTATCCAATATCAGATAGTGCATGGATCAATGCAGTTCAGGTTGTTCCCAAGAAAGGGGGTATCACAGTGGTGGAAAACGAGAAAAAAGAGTTGATTCCTACAAGAACAGTGACTGGATGGAGAGTTTGTGTCGATTACCGCAAACTAAACGCTGCTGCTCGAAATGATCACTTTCCACTACCGTTAATTGATCAGATGTTGGAGAGACTAGCAGCACACTCGCATTACTATTTTCTGGATGGGTACTCCGGGTATAATCAGATTCTAGTAGCGCCTGACGATCAGGAGAAGACAACTTTCACATGTCCATACGGTACCTTTGCATACCGTAGGATATCTTTTGGTTTATGCAATGCTCCTGTCACTTTTCAGCACTGCATGATGGCTATCTTTTCGGATATGATTGAGAAATTTATCGAGGTATTCATGGATGACTTCTCAGTGTTTGGGTCTTCGTTTGATGAGTGTTTGGAGCATCTGAGTCTTGTTTTACAACGGTGTATAGAGACCAACTTGGTATTGAATTGGGAGAAATGTCACTTTATGGTACAGGAAGGCATCGTGCTAGGATACAGAATCTCAGCAAAGGGTATTGAAGTGGACAGAGCAAAGATTCAGGTGATCGAAAAATTACAACCACCTACATCAGTGAAAGGTGTTTGTAGCTTCCTCAGGCATGTCAGGTTCTAAAGAAGGTTTATCAAGGATTTCTCAAAAGTTACTAAACCACTGTGCTATTTGTTGATGAAGGAATCCACGTTTGAGTTCACAAATGAGTGTCTGCTGGCTTTTAACACCTTGAAAGAAAAGTTGATTTCAGCACTCATGATCATCACACCGGATTGAAACCTGCCATTTGAATTAATGCGCGAAGCCAACGATTTCACTATTTGGGCCGTATTGGGACAACGAAGAAATAATATATTTCACGTGATATACTATGCAAGTAAGACCTTGAACGACGCTCAACTAAACTATGCCACTACAGAGAAAGAGCTCCTTGTCGTAGTCTACGCCTTTGACAAATTTCGATCATATCTTGTGGGGTCAAAGGTCATCGTTTACACAGATCACACTGCTATCAAGTACTTAGTGGAAAAGAAGGATGCAAAGCCACGTCTCATTCGTTGGATACTGTTGCTTCAAGAGTTTGACTTGAAAATCAGGGATAAGAAGGGCAATGAAAACGTGGTGGCAGACCACTTGTCTCGAGTCGAGACCACAGAGCTGACAGAGATCGTGGAAATCAATGAAGTCTTCCCAGATGAACAAAATTTTGGTGTGGGAGAGGCACCTTGGTATGCTGACATAGTTAACTACTTAGCTAGGTCTATCATTCCGTCAGATTACTTAAGTCACGAGAAGAAGAAATTTTTCGCTGAATTGAAGTATTATTTTTTTGGAGGACCCCAGTCTATACAGGCGAGAGCTGATCAAATTGTTTGTCGATGCGTACCTGAAGTAGAAGTGCCCTTAATATTAGAACATTCTCATTCATCTACATACGCAGGGCAGTTTGGTGCTTCAAAAACAGCGGCGAAGATCCTTCAATCAGGTTTTTACTAGCCTACACTGTTTAAGGATGCTTTTGAATTCGTGAAAAGGTGTGACCAATGTTAATGCACCAGTAATATATCCAGGAGAAACGAAATGCCTTTGAACGGTATCCTGGAGGTGGAACTATTCGACGTCTGGGGGATCGACTTCATGAGATCATTTTCCCCATCATTCTCTAATCAGTACATATTAGTGGCTGTGGATTACATATCAAAGTGGGTAGAGACCGTTGCATTTCCTACCAACGATGGGAAGGTGGTGATTGAATTTCTAAAGAAAAATATTTTTACCCGTTTTGGCACACCGAGAGCTATAATCAGCGATGGGGGAAAACATTTCTGCAATCGCCAGTTTGAATAGTTGTTGACTAAATATGGCGTTAAACATCGTGTAACCACTGCATATCATCTCCAAACCAGCGGACAGGTCGAAGTGTCCAATAGGCAATTGAAGCGAATACTCGAAGTTACAGTAAGCGCCTCACGAAAATATTGGTCTAAGAAGCTGGATGACGCCTTATGGGCCTATAGGACTGCATTCAGGACCCCTATAGGAATGTCACCATATCGACTGGTTTTCGGGAAGGCATGCCACTTGCCTCTTGAGATAGAACAACATGCTTACTGGGCAATAAAGAAATTGAATTTGGACTTGAAGGTTGCAAGTAGGAAACGTCTACTACAACTTAATGAGCTGGATGAGCTCAGAATGGAAGCATACGAGAATTCAAGACTCTACAAAGAAGGCACCAAGAAGTGGCATGATATGCATATTCAGAGGCGTGAATTTACGGTGGGGGCAAAAAGTGCTACTCTACAACTCTAGGCTTAAGCTATTTCCAGGAGATGGTCTGGTCCGTATACTATTACACAGGTATTTGCACATGGGGCAGTTGAGAGCACTCACGACAGCAAGGGGACATTCAAGGTCAATGGACAGCGTTTGAAGCACTGTTGGGGCGGCAATCTTTCAAAGGAAAAGTCTACCGTTCATCTTATACCACCAGAATGACACAATACGGTAAAGTCGAGCTATCGACTATAACCTAGCGCTGGGTGGGAGGCAACCCACTGTATCCTTCTATTTAGCTTACTTTTCACATTATTTTTAGAATTATTTAATTTTCGCATTTGCATTTTTCTAGGTCATCGTTCATCCATGCAATGTTAATAAGACGAAGACGAAATTATAGTTCACATAATTTCCTAGGCCTTACACACATGTTAAGTGAGTTTGAAATGATTTTGGATGTTTGAGATTAAAATTCACACATTTCAAGACAAAATGACGTATTTCAAAAAAAAAATTTTACGATGGAAAGAACTTTTTCCATTTCAGTATGTTTAAAAAAAAATTTTTTTTTTTGGTCTATGTGATCGCATAGACATTATCCGAACACAAAAGAGGGGGAATTGTTAATACTATGTGACCGCATAGTTTAGTACTATGCGGCCGCATAGTATAACCTCGGTCATGGTTTTAAACCATGACCGAGCTAATCTCCCTCATTTCTCCCTATTTGCATCTCACACTCCACACTTCACACACCACACTCCCACACGAATCACACCCATATTTCACTGCACTCCCTCCCCCATTGACACCATAAATCGATACTCCACACATCCATTGTGAATTCAAGGTATGTTCTTTTTCCTTTTTCCTCTATGCATTCTTTTTTCTTTAATTTGTTTCGTGATGAGCCAAGAATTTTCGAGCTTGATTGTGGAGAATGGGCAATAGGTAGTCGATGGATTTGTGTATTTTGAACTTGGATTGTGTTGTAGATTGGTGGGACATTATCAAATTGATATTTTGTAGGGTTTATAAACATGCATGCTACACGTTCGATAAACTGCCTGAGTGAAGTTTGTAGTGCATTTTGAGCAATCTCGCATTAGACAATCTGACTATACGTATTCCCATATACGTGGTGATCAAATGCCATATAAATTGAGCTCGAAACACTCACTTACTAACCACACACATGTAGGCACACATGTTAGACTCACGTCACTTCACAGCACCCACTTTGTCCCTTGCATTAAGTACCCATACGACATCCAATGAGCATGAAATTTGAATATGTGTCACTCCACACTACGTACTTTCATATGCCCAGAGCTTGCTTGCGAAAAACTTGAGTTTTCTCGATGATGTCCGGGAGTGAAAGTGCACGCTTAATCACGAGTCACTTGACATATTTTGGATGTTTTGAGCTTCATTTGTGTGTATATTGTTATTTTGCCTTCTGTCTGCATTCACAAGCTTGTTTTCTTGAAGTTTGCATATACCACATTCATAAACACATGAACAGCCATCAAATCCATTTTGCAACACGTAGGCACATGGCTAGGTCACGACACCCTACGTCCCCTATTTTACACCATTCTTTGCCACACCAAACGAAGTCCAATTGCTTTGAAATTTGAGTATAATGGTAGATCTTATTGAATACTTTCATATGCCCAGAGATTGCTCGGGGAAATTTCGATATTTTTCGATGATGTCTAGGGTCGAACATGAGCACTTGGTCATGGGTCCAATTTTTCAAATGTGCATGTTTCGGCCTAATTTTCCAGTTTTTCATCTTGGCACACTATTTACACTACCTTGAATGTCATGTTTAATAAGTGCACACCAAGGAGTTCTATATGCATGTTGAAGCAAGTTTGGGGGATTTGTGAAATACATGTCTTGCTAATCTCATTCCCCCTCTCGTTTTTCAAAATGAAGTTTAATGAATGTTATTTATATACCTTTGCAGGATGGCTCCAAAAAGAACATCAAAAGGAAAGGAGAATGTTGGTTTTACATCTGGCACAGCCTGGACTAGGGAGCCCGAAGGGGGTGTCAGGCATTTTCTATCTTCCGACAAAGCAGCCCGTTACGCCAATGTTGTCTGTGAGTGGGCACTCATCCCCGTAAGACTAGTTAAGTTGGATGATTTCCCGAGGTTTGAATTGGTTTATTTAATCCACAACTGTGGTTGGAAGAAAGTGATTGAAAGACCACACCCCGTCTATGAAAATTTGGTGAGGAAATTCTATACCAACTTCAATACTGAAATAGACACACCTGGATCCAATCATCCGCATCAAACATGGGTTCGGGGCAAATGGATCATGTTTTCACCTGAAGTACTTCATGACTACTATCAGCTCACCTGGACTAATGTAGTCCCAGTCTTGCATGATTTCAACTGGGTTGAGGTTGTCGAAATTTTATTGGGACGTGAAAATACTTGGCCTCTCCCTACTGCAGAGTGGTATCAGATTGACCTCACCCCTTCTATAGCCATCCTACGGTTGTTTATCTGCCACAACATCGAGCCCATCTCCCATAGGACGACATTCACAAATCAGAAGGCGGGGTTCATCTATCACTTAGTTCGGGGCAACAAGATTGACTTGGCCACTTACATTTACAACCAGATACACATTACAGGAGCATGGGGAGACAGGCACACCTCACTGATTTTCCTGAGCTTGATAAGTGGGGTTTGTAGAGCTACAGGCATACAAGTTCAGTCTGGGGAGGCACCGGAGAAACTAAGTCCATATATCAAGCGCCTCACACTCGAGGCCCAGGACCGGGCCAGAATTAAACATCAACAGAAGTTGGAAAACGAGCGTCGTCGACAGCAATAGGCAGAAGAAGGGCAAGCAGCTGAGGACTTTGAAATGCCACAAGCTCTGCCACCACCGGCTGACATGGATACCCAGTTATTGAGGTAGATGTTTGCCACTATGACTGGATACAACCGAGACATGCAGCATCTTCAGCACTCATTTGGAGCACTAAATACCACCATCCAGTAGGTGCAAACCGATATGGCAACCACACGAAACTTCGCTTCCACTGCCAGCAGTGAGTCCCTTGCGGCACGACGACAGATGAGCACCTTTGACGGGCGATTGGGCATGTATGTTGGGAGGATGGATGGTATACAGTGGCGGGTAAACTAGACTTGGGACCGTCTAGGGAGTATGGAGACAAGGGTTCAGGCCATGCAGGTGGAGCAGACCCAGCAGTCTGCCATGTTGAGAGAGATTTTATCCCGTCTTCCTCCCCCTCCTGGAGATAATGATGCCGGACCCAGCCTTCCATCATAGCCACCATTTTGATCAGGGGAGTACTGTTTACCCCATTTGACTTTTCTTCTTCATTTTGTCATTAAAATTATGTCTTTAATCTTTTGTTAATCTTACATTGAGGACAATGTATCAACTAAGTTTGGGGAGGGTAACATAATTTTAAATCTTTATCTGTGTTCATCAGTATCTATTTTTCACTATTTTCCATTACTGCATAATGTATGCATGATGAGTGAAAAAAAATATTTGCATTTTATTCAGTTGTTTTAATTCTCTTCATGCATGCTTGTGTGAGCCTGATAACCTTGTTAACTATGATGATATTATTAGACTAGTTTAAACTGCAAAACTTTTGATCTAGTGTTAATTAGACTGACTGATACTTGTTGATGCAACACTTGACATTATCTATGTACGCTATTCATGCTCGACATGTTAGATGAATGACTGGATTTTGAGCATAAAGTAGGAAAAGAATGATAACTCTCTATTGAATTAACTCATAAACTACCTTAAGACTGTTTGGTGATAGTTGAGCTATTATGGGAAAGCATTGAGATAAGCAAGGGCTCCGTGCATGAACTTTATTGTATGGATTGCCTAGACCAGTGGGGTGAAGAGTAGGTGAAAATCTTAAATTGGGGGTTGGTTTTGGAAACTAAATGTCTAGAAAAATAATAAAGGGCATAAAATTAATATGTGAGAATAAAACACTTCTTTTCATGCCTTTATGACTCGAGCAAGTAAGCCAGTAAGGATATCTCAAAATCTAGTGCCCTAAAGCCGACTGGCCTGGGAGTCACCGGCTCAAAGCTCGATACATGGGTCATATAGAAAGTAAGAGGGAAAGAGGTTAATAAAAAGTCATCTGATCGAGCCTTTATAACTCGAGTGAATAAGCTTGTAAGGGTTTAAAACCTGGTGTCCTAAAGCTAATTGGTTTGGGAATCACCGGCTTAAAACTCGTTACATGGGTTATATAGAAAGCAAATGAGAAGATGATAATCAATCAGAAATTAGAGAAAGGTGAGAAAAATAAAAGAGAGACAATAACACGACAAAAAGCCCTTGGACATTTGGTTGAAGAGGCTATACCTCTGACGCGAGGCAAGTAACCTAGTTTAATCTTGAGTGTCAAAGCAATCAAACTTAGGAGAGCCTTCACTTGTTGACATGTAAACTTGTAATAGTAAGACTAATCCAAACTATGAGAGGGTGGGGACTACAACTATGAAAATTCCTAATCTTAAAGCACAACCCCGAAATAATTGAGTAAAAAGAATAAGTTTGGAGGGTTGTGTATCTCTCGAGCGAGTAAGGATACATTTGACCACTTGGGGTTGGGACTCAAATTCATCATGAACCTGATATGTTGGCATGAATTCACACACACACGTCAATTTGCATTTAACATATAAAGGTTGATGTCATGTTTGCACTGATAAATTTTCATAAAGTCAAATACTTAGTCCAATCCTGAGCCACACCAGGGTTTTAAGCCATGTTTGTTCAGAATTAAGTCACTATCTTGTTTGAGGACAAAGAATAGTTCAAGTTTGGAGGGTTTGATAAGTGTGTTTTTGCACACTTATTTAGGTCACAAACATGACTGAATAATGAGCAAAATGATTGAATTGTAACTTAATCTCGTTACATTTGTGAATTGTAGGGAACAACGATAAACACGGTGAAATTTAGGAGAAAAGACGCGAAAAAGGACTAAAATGACGCAAAGTGAAAGTTCAGGGACCAATGTGCAATTCCAAAGGTTGACCCGATAAAGAAATCGAGAAATTGATTAAGCTAATTGCCAATTAATGATATCTTGGGATGATGGAATGGAAAGAATGAAGAAAAGATGCCAAGAAGTGAAGGATTCAAGTAGAAGGACCAAAGTGAACATCTTCCATAGTTGGTAGCACTATGCGCTACCCTCTTTGCGGTCGCATAGAGGCAAACCGAAAGTAAAATTTCAAAAAAAATTACTCTATGCGACCGCATAAAGATGCTCTATGCGGTCGCATAGAGCATTTCTGGGCTAAAACCACAGTTTACTTTTTTCGCTGAAACTCTTATGAAAACAATATTTTTAGGGTCCTATATAAACAAAAACTCGACCAGAATGATGGGGAGGCCGTTTTTACAAGTTTTTGAGAGATTTTGAATGAGAAACGACGAGAGAACAAGAGGAAAACATCGCGCCAAGTGAAGATTCGATTGAAGCTTGATTCGGGTGATGACGCTTCTTCAACTATTTTTATGTTTTCTTGTTTTTAGCATGTTAGGCTAGATTTTTCATTGCTAGGAGATCGATGAACCTTGTAATACTACGTTTGATTTTTGATTTGGATTTTTGACGTATTTAAACGCATGTTCTGGAATTGAATGATTTATTACGTTTTTATTTTCGTATGATTATTGTGCACGTAATTATATGATTGTGGTGGCCTGTTTTATGCATTCGAGAGGAGAAAAATAGGTTCGACATAGTATAAATTATCATAGGGTCCGATAGGGGATAGAAATATACCTCTAAGCCTTGTGTGAATTATTGGATATTCATGAATTTATAATGCATTTCGGCATGTTAGTATTCGTCATAGAAATATAGTCGAATCACATATTGGGATATGTTTTGCATTGTTCGAGAGAGATTGCTAAATTAAAATAGGAATATTGATTCATCTTTTGTGGAACTGTGTGTCAAATTTGCACGATTAAAAATTGAACGGGTATTGCTTGGGGATTCGTGATCCTAGTGCGTTAGTACATTCATTAATTCCATAAAATTCTAGTAGATTGTGTCCAAGTCATTTGCATTTAATATATTTCTTTCATTCATAATCGTATCATAGTTTACATCTTCCTTAGCTAAATCACAACACATCAATTTTATTTTCGTGTTTCGGTTAATATCATAATAGGTTGACTTAAATTAATTCAATCCTTGTGGGATCGATACTTGTATTCATAGTCCATTTTACTACTTATTAACGAACTGTACACTTGCAGTGGGTTTGAATCGAAACAAATAATTTCGTGAACATTTAGTTTTGATAAAAATTGGATTTTGGTAAATTTTGATTAAAAAAATTAATAAAAAATATATGATTAAAAAATTGTGAGTTCTATAAAACACGAGGTTAAAAATAAACTTAATGAAAAAATGAATTCTAAGAAGTGGAGGCCAAGAAGGGGTTTAATTGATTAGAGCCTATTTGATTTGGATTAAAATTTGATTTTAATTTAAGTTAAAGTCAAACAATTAATATTAATCACATCTTTCATGGGCCTCACAAATTTTCAACTGTACATTTTAAAAACTTTATCATAATCTACTAAAAAATCTAATTATAATCTCCACCAAACACCCTTAGAAACTAACTTCTTGTTGACAAGATAAATTTTCTTGCCCGAAGCGGATCTAACAAGGTCTTAATGTTCGACTCATTAACCAAGTAGACAAATGTAATAGTGAAAGCTGAAAAGAGATTTAGGTTTGAACACTCTTGAATCAAAACTAAAATTGTGATTTTAACAATTTAATCAAGAATACCCAGCAAAATGCTGGAAATTTGATCAAAATCCAAATGTTGAACTGAACAATTGCAAAAAAATGTGGACATAATTAAAATCAATTCATTGAGAACCCATGCTTTTCATTTTAAGCCCGTGTATGCAAGTGATTCTTTAAAAAATCATTTTTTTCCGCATTCATGTTCGGTTACACTCTAAAAAAAGTTATTTTTCATGTTTCTCCATCAATTTTCTCTACTTTCAATCCTGCAAATTTTTGAAAAATTAATTTTCAAAAAATCAATTTCGCTAAGTTATGCTTTCTAAACTTATATAATCAATTAAAAAAATAATTAATATATTTCACTTATAAATATTTCATAGGTGAATGACCACAAAACAAGCCCTCAACAAAATCAAGTTGAAATGTATAAACTGGATAATGTATAATTTAGTATAGAAAATATAATTGAGAGAATATATGCAATAGAATTGAAATTTAAAATGTAATAAAATATGTATGTGTAATAGAATGCAAGTAATAATGAATAATGTAATAAAATATAATTGATTGTAATTTGATATTTTGATTATAGAGAGAATGTAGTAGAGAGTAGATAGTCTTTTGACTGTTGTGTGAAAAAAATGATTTGTATTGGGAGGCATTTATAGAAGAGAAAAATTCGATGACTTTAAAGTGATCAAACACTTTAGACTTGGCGAGCCACGGTAAAAATAATTTTTTTCTCCACGTTCATTTTAGATCACTCTCTCTAAATAAAATAAAATAAAATAAAATTACATTTCATGTTTCTCCATAAAAATTTTCTACTTTTAATCATGTAATTTTTCAAAAAATTACTTTTTTTAAATCACTTTTACTAAAGGCCCTGATCGACCCACATTCTTTTCAAAAAAATATATTTTTGAACAATGATTTGACATAATTTCAACCACACATTCTTTAATAAAATAATATTACATACAAATTCAAAACTTTTTTTTAATTTTTTAACTACATATTTTCCATCAATACACTATTAAAAAATGCATTCTTATGGAACTAATGTGGCTCATGCCGCTCATCCAAGGTTTGGGTTATTTTTACTAAATTTATATTAAATAATAAGTGTGTGTGTGTATTTCATTTATGTATATTGGTCGAGAAAATGTTGAGTACTTATTCATTGTTTTTGGAAACTAGTCCCAACACTATGCTCGGCAACATTTTGGGTACATTTTCCAATCTTTCATGTAGTGTGATTTTATGTTTAAGCACTCGAGTTTTGAATCTATGAGCTCAGTTAGTATGAGATGAAAACTGTCATTATGAGCGTTAAAAAGGGCATAAAAATTTTGAAGTGAGATAGAATTGTATATTAAATGGTTTCATAGTTTTGCTTTTAATCTTTTAAGTTATGCTAAGGTAGTGTGCGAGTTTCGCCTTAAACATGGAGGGAACTCATATTCACATATTTACATAGTTTATAGACTAAAATAATAGTTTTGAAAATAGAGAACTCAAAAGTACATTAATTAAAAGTTTAGGGAGCCCGACAATAATTTCCCCTTTCAATTGATTATTATTATTCAGCATAAGACTGATCCCCTGCGTGCTGCCCAAGCCACCAGAAATTAAAATTTCAAATTTGACAAATATTTCTATGTGCCGACATGAACTCCTAAAATCAAAACCCTGTCAAGTCCGATCCCTCTCGTGCTTCCTCGCCACGTTTCTTTCACAGTCCCATCGCTTGATCACATTCTTAATTCATGTCTTCCTCGCTACGTTTCTTCTACAGACCCATCGCATGACTCATATTCTTGATATATCTATAAATAACCCCCTAAGAATCATTGATCTGTGATCATAAACCCAAAGGCCCAAATTTCGATTTCTCAGCAAACTCAAAGAGTAACAAAGAGCCTTCAATCCCAATAATTTCTTTCGAAAAATTTGTACAAGATGCAGTCATTTGGTGATATGCAGTCAATGACTTCCAATATATTTTCAGCCTACGCATCTGCTGCAGCATCAATGATGCTATTTCGATCCATGGCGCATGATATTATCCCGGAGCCCGTAAAATCTTACATCATATCTGCTTTCACTCGAATTTTCAGCTATCTTTTCACTCCATCGGCGACCCGAATCACGATGGTAGTGGACGAGTACGGTGGGATGACCCGCAACCAAATCTACGACTCTGCCGAGGTTTATCTGCACACAAAAATCAGCCCAAATACGGAGAGATTCAAGGTAAGCAAGAATCCCAAGAAGAGAAGTATCAGTCTAAGTATGGAGAAAAATGAGCTGGTGATAGATACTTTCAACGGCATCCAACTTGAATGGCAGTTTGTGTTGGAAGTACCTGAAAATCAAAAAGATCATTCTCAGTCAGAGAAAAGGTACTTTGAACTCCGTTTTAATAAACAGTATAGAGAAATTGTGTTGAATGAGTATTTGCCTTTTGTAATGGAAAAGGCCAAAGAAATTAGGGAAAGAGACAGGAATGTGAAATTGTACACAAGGGATTGCCCATATTCTTACCCAGACGATGAAGAAGATGTAGTGAATGGAAGTGGAATGTGGGGTTGTGTGAATTTAGATCATCCCGTGACTTTTGAGAAATTGGCAATGGACCCACAATCGAAAACAGAAATAATTGAGGATTTGGACAGGTTTGTGAGGAGAAAAGAGTACTATAAGAAAGTTGGAAAGGCTTGGAAGAGAGGGTATCTTTTGTATGGGCCTCCGGGGACTGGGAAATCGAGCTTGATTGCAGCAATGGCGAATTATTTGAAGTTTGATGTCTATGATTTGGACCTTACCAGTTTGTATGACAATTCTGATTTGAAAGAGACTTTGCTCTCGACTACCACCCGATCCATTATTGTGATTGAAGATATTGATTGCAGTGCTCCGATGCTCAACCGGGATGCTGAGCCTGAACCTTCTGATACCAAGGTTAGTCGAATTTTTCATGGCAGAATTCGATTACTTGCTTTACCTGTATTATTTTTACATGCTGTCTGTACATAATGATTTTTATGCGGTGAAATATGATTGAGTCGGAATTCTTTCAATAAAAAAAATAAATTCATTCTCCACCCTTTCTTTCACATCTCATTTGCATGTAAACTAACTCCATTATCTGCAAGCAGCCTTTTAATTATTTCCCTTCCTGCTATTAGTGGTGTTCAGAGGCCTGAAATCCTGGCTTATGGGTCTAGCACGAGCTTGTCTCTGCTGATATGGAATCCTGGTCGAGCTAGTTTAGCCCCTGTTTGACTCTTTCTAAATTAAATGAAATTATTTATTTTTCATATTTATTTTCAACCACACATTCACACTCACATGGTAAAATATTCTGCGCGTAAACTCAAATTTTTTTCATACTTTTTAACCATATTTTTCAGAAAAATCATAGTTCAAAACATCATTTCCCCCCTATTATAATGGCCCATCTA
>NW_019235990.1:41998-90810 GCF_002742605.1 Olea europaea var. sylvestris
TTTTTTTTTTTTAATGTTATCCACATGTTTATATATGGCCTTTGGTAGAGATTAAAATAAAATTTTCAATATAATTTAATAAAAGTTGATGAAATTTGTGTTGAAAAATTGTAGGCCTCATATTTATATGTGGTTAAAATTCATTGTTAACTTTGACTTTATGAACTCTACCTAGAGATGTTAAATTGGCCAAGACAAGACTATCGCTTCGCCCACTATTGGGCTCGACTCGACTGGGCCTCTAGGCAAGCTGGCTCATTTTTAAAATCACGACTCGATTTACTCTACCAACTTTTCCTTAATGCGGCGAGCCGTGATTATTTTAACTAAAAATTGCATTTTCACTAATTTATGATGAGCCGGCTTACTTGCAAACTCATCCAAGAGGCTCACCCCACTTCACCGATTTATGATGAGATAGGAGACTCCTCAATTCAAAGACCTTGACTTGGAAATATATGTACGGGTCTATCTAATAGTTATGCTTTTATTCTGTATTGATGACATTTCCATCGTCTTAACACTTTTGGTAGAAGGCCCAAGAAGAAGAAGAAATAGAAAATAAGATAAACGAAGGAAAATCATGGCTCAAGTAATTGGTTTGTTAAATCAACATACAAGAAGCTTGTATCATGGGTTCGAATCCCATTTCCTCCGACACTAAAATGAAAGAAGCAGGCAAATTACATGAGAAAAAAACCTCTTAGTGAAGTCCAGTCCCCTAATAGCACTACTTAGTGACTAGGAGCGAAGAGCACATTGCGCCTTGTTTTTCTGATTGAGAGATTCGAGGAGGGAAAAGGAAACCTAGGAGAAAAGAGAGTTTTTATTTTATTTTATTTTTATTTTCAAGTAGTAGATGCATAACATTAATATGGCCATAGATTGCATAGCTCTTCCAAACATGGGTCATTTGAGAATATAGAATTTGTCAATCCAAAATATGAAAGAAATAAGCGTTTTCACAACTCTACCATTCAATCAATTTCTGTTCTACTTGGTCCCTCTTTCTCTTTCATTGCCACGTATCTTTATGACCAAGGAATGGAAAATCTTTCTCCAATTACATGAATCTAATTCTCATTTCATCTGGCAAAAGCCATCTTTTTTCTCAAAAATATCTTTGTCATTTGAACAAATAGCATTCCATTAGATAGGAACAATTATTAAGGTGGTGAGATGATATCTTGAGTAGTCCTGAACCTCTGCAAAAATAGATGCGTCACAAGTTCTAGATTTTACACGTGATACATTTTCCATCTATTTCTCCAAGTATGACTGTTCGCATTACAATGCCTATTGTGTTGACTCGAGCTTCATTAGTAGAGGTTAAATAAAGAATCCATAATAAAGATGTTTACTATTTTCTCTTGATTCAACACACTTCCACACCTTGAAAGGTCTATTGTACCCAAAAAAAAAAAAAAACCGGAACTAATACCTCTATGTCCTAGAATGAAACATGACCAAAAGGCAAAGACTTAGTGGCACAAAATTGAATCTGAATTCGTTCTTTCTAGGCTCTTTCTAGAAATGCCAATGAAATTGAATCAAATAAATGCCACATCCAATCCCAAAAACAAAAAAAATGCTCGTCGAATGAGTATCCTTATAAAAGAAAGAGTAAATCGAGGACGTGCCTAATTCAATCCACTGCTTTGAAAGACCTTAGGGAGGACGGAAACTAGAGATAAGAGTGCTTATTTGGACTACAGAACCTGATCAAAAGAGTTGAAAGAGATCTAGCTTACCAGTTATCGAGCCTGGGCAAGACTAAAATCCTTAAGAAAGATGGAACCTCAAACATTCAACAAAGAAATTAGTGATTGAATTTTGCTTTCTACATTGCTTTCTGTTGTAAAATCACCAACAAAAGTTCTCTATACTTTTCACAACTCGTACAAGCTTGATGGAGTTAAGTTATCTGGAAGGAAACTTTTCTTTTTAATCAAATCCACATTTTTTTTGGTTAAAGGAGGGTGCTACCTCCGAGATTTTATTAATATGCACTCACTTGTGGTGGAGGAATACTGTGGTTACATGTGAAAATGCTGAAAACAGTAAATGAGGAAGTACTACTTCCCTTACAATGGAAGTGAATGCTAAAAACAAAATTCTTTACCCTTATACAATTCACTTAATGCACACAATTCTTCTGATCATGCATTTTACTCCTTACTTTCTATATTACCATATGCAATGCTGGAGATGGAGTACTTGGAATCAGTTAAAATTCTAAAACTATGGAATCGATTGATTTTGCATCAGGAGAACATCTGGATCAACATCTCACCATATTGAAAGATATCTTGAGTATAGGTTTTAGCACCAGTGTATCCTATATGTACTCCAGCTTATCGAAGTATTCCAATGGTGTAACGTCGTTGGCACTTTAACCCAATCTAGGAAGTAGTATCCGTTGATAAATGATTATACAATTTCGGTCCTTATGAACTATTGTTATACACTTTAGCTAGCATTCATCCTGAGCCAGAATTGAACTCTTCTTAAGATTTATAGTTGTATTACTTATAGCTTCCTTGATCATAGAAAACATTGAACTCGAAATTATCATTCACTCCAAGGCTTAATTTGTATCCATGCACTTCATATTTACCCGGAGTTTCTCCTTTTCCAACATTTTTTCTTGTTGTTGTATGTACCTTAAGGTATCCAGATGCAGTCTTCTCTATTGTGGAATCATCATGAGTCAAGCATTTTTTTGAATTACCTTTTTGGGACTGGAGCAAGCTACTACATGACAAAAGATTTTCTAAAGACATTAGATTTTAGACTACTATAGCAGGTTTAGTTACTACTAGAGTAAAGTTAAGTCAAAAGGTATGAAACAACAACCTTTTCAAGCAAGCCTCTGGGATCTACTATAAACCCCGAGGATATGGTAAAGGGAGGTTACTATGGGAAGCAGTGATTAGAGATTCCCCTGGAGAGAGTCGGATGAGGGAAGACCTTCACTGCCTCCCCCGAGGCAGCTTCTTGCCAATGGCATTGAGCTAGATCAGTGGTTGGCTTACTGGTTGATTACTCCTCTTTCTATCCTGTACTACTAGAATTCTTTTACAAGAGGTCAATCTAAGGCCTAGGAAATTGAGTGTCATGAATTTCATTGCCAATCAAAAGTTGTTCGTTCTTAGTAAGAACGTAACAGAGAGGACATTTGATGTTTAAAAGTAACGATAAGATTTTGATAGACGCCACATGTATTCTTATCATGGATTTTCTTGTTGAGTAATATGTTACCAATTTTCCATAAAAAAGGGCTTCTCATTAAAGCTGAAAAAACATGACATTTGATGGAAAGTAGGCCCTAAACGCCTTGTTCATGATCAATATTTTACTAAAGACTAGTCTATGTCATCTGCATTGCATGAATTTTGTATTTATTTCGTTGTTATTAGCGTATAATTTGTAGATTTTACAAAAAGTATTTGAAGATGTGAAATGTTTGCTCGATTATCATTTTTTTTTGTCGATTGTATATTTTATGTCAATGATAATTTATTTTTATTCTTATAAATAAATGTAATCCATGATGTCGATTGTATATATGTCAATGATAATTTATTTTTAATTACTTATTGTATTTTTTCTATTTAATCTAGACAAAGAATTGATTTTTTTTTATTTGATATTGCAAATAAGTTGTAAATTGAATTTAGCAAAAATTTTTTCTTTACCAACTTCAATTTGAGAGGCTATATGTGTACTTCAAAAGTAACCTGTGCAGTTGTAAATTGAAAGACAGCTCAATCACTTTCTACTCCATTTCTACTCCATTTTTTCCTTTGAAGTAAATAGATTTGAGCCAGAAATTTCTGACTCCATGCTTTCCTCAAAATTTGAAAATGAGCTCTCATGAGCGGACTTAAAAAGTGATTTTTTGTTGGAGGTGACCAATCTTCACCAGCATCCATATCAACATTTTCTACATCAACATTTTCCCAGAATTTACTTTCTCTTGGCGGTATTGTTGTTGTTGTTCTGCAATCAAAGGTTCCAAATTGTTACAAAGATGATGTCAAATTTGTAACTGGATGAATCAAGTTCAGTTTGAGTCTCTTTCACATAGAATGCTTATTCAGTATTTTGCATTTTTTGAATCACATCTTCGAAATTTGTCTCTGAACCTTGTATATAAAAATGTATTGTATTATGATTACTTCGTGAAAAATATTGTACTGGCTATATAGATTGTGCAAACTTTAATGTAATTTAGAATTGTTACAAAGCTAGTTTGTTCCATCAAGGCCTGTGCATTTGTAAATATAAGTTTGTGAGTTGGTTCACCAATTGCACTAGCATTATATAAAGCTTGTGATATCCGACATTTGCACATATGCTGTTGCCCTATTACAAGGAGGGATTCAATATTTATTTGTAAACGAAAACTTAGATATATTAAATAAAAATAGAAGTGGAAAAGTATGAAAAAAATTATATTTTACCAAGGAATAGCTTTAAAATTGGGACTCTTGCGAAATAAAAAACAATTAAATAAATAAAAAATAAATACAAAGATATTTTTCGCCAAAATCGCCCTTGATCGCTGATAGCAGTTGTTAAAAGCCATGTACCAATAGTTGTTATCTATTTTCTCCATCGTCGCTGTGCCATTGACCTAATTCCTCTGTTATGAAAATGAATTTTTAGTAGTGATAATAAGTTTATAAAAAAAGATAAACAGGAACCAAAAAATAATGGATATATATTATTGTATACATGAATATATTAGAATATAATAAAAATGGTATAAATAGTAATTATAGTTGAAAAAGTACTAGTAAAAGATAACCATGTAGATTTTGGATTAAGGTGAATTTGTTGCGTACTGGAATAGAAAGTTTTGTAGGAATTTTCTTGCCATGTATGACTTTTTTAATACCAATTCATCAATTTTCTTTGAATCTGTATTCACCTTGAAAAAATAAAATGAATAAAATGAGAATAACTAATTATTAAATAAGGTAATGATATCTTGCATACAGATGTACATGTTAGGAAATAAAATCGAACTACTTGTACATACATACCATTCTACCAATTCTTTTATTGCGATGAAAGGAGTATTTATGAAAAAGGTGCTACGAACTTTTGTGAACAACTTTAAACCTATGTAACAGCATTAAAGAGAACATAAACAAATTATAAGTGTGTATATATATATATATATATATATATATATATATATATAGGTGATATTAAATGCCTTTTTTAAGAGTTTAAATAATAATAAAATAATAGAACATACCAAAGAAAAACCTAAATTTATGTGTTGTAGAGATCACTGGTTTCTTTTTTTCTTTTTTTTTTTCTGCTATCAATTTTCATTCTCTATCAATAAATGAATCCCAGAGTGTCAATATCATTGTTTTGAAATTCTGGTCCAGAAGTATTACATCCTGTACTCAAGTTTGATTGCCATTTTTTGATTGAATCGGCCGCCTAACATCATATCAATTACAATTGCTAATATGTTTGTAAAATGAAAATCAACAATGACCTTTTTCTTTTGTTTGTAATCATAATTATTTGATTAAACAAAATATAATACTATTATTTATTTTTCTCAGGACCAGTATAAATAATATTTAAAGTAAATGGAATGGGTAATTTCTTACTCAAATCAGAATCTGTATCCATGTATTATTCAACTTCATGGAGAGAAGTCAGCTGATAGGTTGAGAAAACAAGTTCAAGGTTATCTTCATTCAATTCTTGAACACAAGTTTCTCCAGAATTTGTCCATTATAGAGTTATAGTTGAATATTTGTAGTTTCCAATGTTTCTCACATAAGCTTTGGAAATCGCATACGTTTTTCCAACAAAGAGTTGATTTTTGAAGGCAGTGATGTTTGAATCATATAGGCTTGCTTGGATAGTTTTATACTAAAAGATAAAATTCAATAGTGTAAGAATGTATATTATCTAACAAAAAGGGAAAATGTATTTCCAAAACAATAAAAAGAAAAGAATTGTCAGATTTTTGTAATGTAAATTAAGAAAATAAAGTATAACTAAATGAATACCTGGTAAGTATTTAACATGTATAAAAGTTAATAGATATTAAATTGTTTTATTTTTCCTTATTTTATGACTTACTTGATTATCCATTAACATCATATGTTGGTACCTTCCATTGCCTTGCTTTGAAGGTTTTTGATGATTACTTTTCCACCACAATTAGCTCAATTTTCCATTTTTGATTGTTAGATACAATTTCTGGTATAAGCTAGTATTATTCTTCAATTGTGGCAACCTTGAAACAGAGTGAAGGCTATGTAGAAAAAGAGTAAAATTCTATGAGAACGCTTTTGAGATTACCAAATGGAAAGGAAAAAAGATATATATAGACATGTATAACTATATCACATTTGTTTTTCCTATTATAAAACTAGTAAAATTATGTACATTGTAAAATCTTATCAATACCCATATCTTATTGTCTAATCACTAGCATAATGATCAGATGGATATGAAGAGGTAAAGTTTAACAAGAATGGCCTGAATTGAATTAAGGAGTATTTCTCAGAGGAAAAAAGGTATATATAGACATGTAAAACTATATCACATTCGTTTTTTCTCCTATTATAAAAATAATAAAACTATGTGAAAGTTTGGAATAAAGAAGAAAAAATATCAAGATGTACATAGTAAAATCCTATCATATCCATACTTTATTGATTAATCACTGGCATAATGGTCAAATAGATATGGGAAGGTAAAGCTTTACATATAGTACAAGAATGGCTTTGAATTAAATTAAGGAGTATTCAGTCAAAATTACAATACAATATGGGAAAAAAAATTATAATATTGTTGAAATTATTTTACTTGTTTAAATTAAACATTGATAAGTTGATGCAAAGATCTGTACTTAATTTCCAAATAAGAAAAAAAATACTACAAGTTATATGCATCATTAAATATAAATGAGAAATAGAGTACATCTCGTAATTTTTGTAGAACATGACATGAAAAATTCATGCTACAAACCTTGTGTTGAGATGCGAAAAATTTGATCAACTCACATAACTGTTAGCTTGAATAAATTGATCACTAGTATGTATTAAATTCAAAATATATTTGTGAATATGGGACATTAAATTTATGTGTGTGAATATATATGTGAAATTAGATAATTAAAAGAATGTATAGATTACTGTGTTTCAAAAACTTTTAACTATCAAACCACAACAAAATACGATTCATTTCCTAACACACCCAAGCTAAGCCTAGCTGTAAAAGACATTCTCACTGTTGAAAGACATTCACCGCCCATGCAATCAACTGGAAAAGGTAACTCATCACCTGGCACACCAACGCAGAGATCGCTTTTAGTGTTGCATGATAGAGATCTTCGCTTTGTGCCACAAGGAGAGCTGTCTTTTCCCAATGTCTTTGTGCTGCATGGAGATTTCTCTATCTGTGCTTTTGAATTCATTCAAGTTAGACTTGCTTATAAATATAAGTTTTTGAATAATTTTTGTAGATGTCTATATAATATATATTGTCTCCAAACCAATCATTTTCTGCTACTATCACTCAATTTCCAAATTATCAATACCTTAAAGATTTTGTAGAACTTATAGATGCAAATCAACAACCTTTTTAGATGTTAGTAATTTTTATAAATTTATTTATGGACCTGTTTATAGAGTAGAAGAAGAACAATTCAGTAGTAAACTGGTACACGAATTTATAATGAGGTTTGTGAATTGTGGCAAAAATAATGAAGTTTGGGATGCGGTTAAATGACCATGTTGCCAAGTTTGACATGCAAGAATTTTGTCTCATTACTGGATTACCTTGCCACAAAGCACTTATGAATCTTGATTTTAACAATGATCAGCTTAGAAGTCAGTACTTTAATGGTGCAAAAAGAATTAGTATAAGATTGCTTTTTGAAACATTCCACATATGTGAAGATCAAGATAATAAATTTAAGCTGGGATTGGCTATGTTGGAGGAGTGTATTTTGAAACCAACTGGAAGATACATTGATTAAAGAACTCTTGGCATGGTTGAGCACCTTGATGCCTTTCTTGTATATCCATGGGGGTTGTAAGGCATATTTTATTTTGTTAAACTCATAGCAAGAATCACAACTGGAAAGAGTACAAAGGATACAACAGAATGAACAAACAGATTGTAAGTATTCATTATATGGATATCCACTTGCATTCCAGGTATTTTTCTCCTTTTCTTTTATTAACTTATTATGTATAATTTATTTGTATAAGAAATAAATTGTATACATCTAATATTTATTTTTAATTATGTTGTAGTATTGGATATATGAAGCATTTTTAGATATTGGACAAAAATTTGGACTCAATAGATACAAAACATTACAAAGTCCATGAACGCACAAATGGAAGCGAAATAAAATATTGATGGAGAAAACGATTAAGCAATTTTTGACTACTCAAGAGGTATGATTTTTCTTTTTTATGAATTTACAATTACATGTACATTTAATTATATTAAGTTCAATTGTAACTACCAATTTTGTGAACAAAAAGGGTCAAATTGAAACAGTGATAAAGTCGAGGAGTTATGTGCAATATTGTAAAATTTGTTGGTAGGATAGGGTTTAATTTCAAAATATGGAAGGACGGACCACAGCATTTTTCTTGATTCTCGCCAGCACACTACTCGAGCGGCACTTTCAGAGATAACGTCACTAGCTTCTCACTAAGCCCTTGCTCGAGCAAACAAGGGCATCGCTAACTGTCGCTTGACATTGCTCGAGCGACATATTTTTCTGCGAAGCCCTAATTTTCCTTTTTTGAGAGTTTTAACCACTCTAAACTACCCAAAACATTCCACATATAAATATCTGCACCGTTATCACGAAAGAGTTGGGATTGTCCATTAGAGAAAACAGTTGCATCCTTCAAAATTATACAATCCATTCTTTATCAACCTTTACGATTGAAAAACCTCAAATCTAAAATTCAAACATCAAAAACCAAAGCTTCCGTAGGATCTATTTGTGACTGAAGATTAAGGAAGGTGATCGAAGTTCCGGTCGTTGGAGAACGGGGAGTTCTCTAGGAATCCACAGGAGATAGATGAGATCAAAAGCGAAAGTTGGTGCAGAAGCATACAATCTAGGAGGGTTTTGGGAATTGCAGTACAGAAGGTCAGAAAGAACGTATGTGGGTCTAGTCTGTAGGTACTGTAAGTTGTATTCATTTATAGTGGATTTATACTGGCTTAGGCTCGGAGTTTTATCCAATTTGGGATTTCTCCGTCATCAAACAATTGTGTTCTTTAACTTTCTGCAATTTACTATTGTACGGCAGTTTAACATAGGGTAGTAATGCATGTGAATGAATCTGGACAAAATTAATAACTGTGACTTATTGCAATTATTGATTGATTGTTTAAAAATCCGAATAAACACCTACTCATCCCTCTCTAGGTGTTATTTTGGTCAAACTATGTTATTTCAAGTGGTATCATAGCCAAACCTCAAGTCCTGATCCAAATTGTGTCTAGATGATTCAATCTCTGTTTGTGCCTCCATATTTTGACGGAAGTAATTATGCATACTGAAAAGTTAGGATACGTGCATTTCTTAAGTCTCTAGATGAACAAGTTTGGGTTAGTGTTCAAAATGGTTGGAAAGCCCCATCCACTACTGTGTCAGGGGTAGTCATTCCTATTGATATCCCACTTTGGACTAAGGAAGAACTAGCTGACTTTAACTGGAATAGCAAAGGACTCCATGCATTGTTTATTGCTATGTCTCTTGAAGAATTTAGGAGAGTGACAATGTGTGAAACTGCTAAAGAAGTATGGGACATTCTAGAGACTACACACGAGGGAACCAAAACAGTGAAAAACTCCAAATTGCAAATGTTAGCCTCTAGGTTTGAAGAAATTAGGATGAAGGAAAATGAATCGTTTGATGAATTCTATACTAAATTGAATGACATTGTGAACTCTAGTTTCAACCTAGGTGAGAGGATTCCTGAGTTCAAAATTGTTAGAAGGGTCCTTAGGTCTTTACCCGAGAGATTTAGACCTAAGGTTAAGCGATAGAAGAGAGCAAAGACCTAGACACGGTCAAGATAGAAAAATTGGTAGGTCCCTCCAAACAATAAGCTCACTATTTCATAGCCGAAGAAAAAATAAGTCTATAACATTGAATACTGTTAAAGAAGAGGAGTTTGGATTCTTTGATATGGAGACCCTTAGGGATGATGAGATAGCCTACTTTGTGAAAAATTTCATAAAGCTCTAAAGTAAGAGAAGGCTTCAAGAGAGAAATAAGGGAGGTTCAAGTAAATTCCAAAGTGATAAGAATGACAAATCGACTGCTAGGAACTCTAGCAAGGAGCCTCAACCTGTTAGATGCCATGAGTTTCAAGGGTGAGGAATGAATGCTTTAGTGTTAAGAAAAACTTGAAAAAGGAAAGGAGCAAGGCATTAGCTGTGTTATTGACAAATGATGAAACAAACTCGAGTGATCAAAGTGATTCCTCTAGCAGTGAAGATGAAAGGGGCTATATGGCTTTTGTGTCTATAGTTAAGAGCAAGTCAGATAAGGAGAGTGACAAGGTTGAGGAAGAAGCACACAGTGAGAATTCTGGGGAAGATACTAAGGATGAGACTGATATTCGAGAGGCTTACCAACTTCTGTTTAAGGAAAGTCCTAAGATCAAGAAGATAAATAAAGCCATATTTAAGAAGGTGGACGATCTTGAGAGAAAGAGAAAGAGAGGCTAACTAGTTATCTTCTGGACTCATCCAAAAGCCTTATTGGGTTGAAGTGTGTCAATGAGAAGTTGGAAGGCAAGGTCAAGACTTTGACTAGTGACTTAGAGAAATCTAATACTCAACTCCAGTCGTTCATGAGTGGGACTAAGAAACTAGATGATCTGTTAGGAATGAACAAACCGACTGGGAATAGGTAAGGTCTAGGATTTGTTAAAGGCGTCAATCACATGGCTAGTTCATCCAAGACCACATTCGTTCTTGTCTCTAACAAATCTAGTAACATGACTATTCCTGAACCCAAGGGCAAAAGTGTCCCAGAACAAAAGACAGCTAGAACACGTAAGATCCCTGCACTTGAAAATCAGTATCAACAATCATGTGTCTTTGAGCCTGGGTTTATACCTACTTGCCACATTGTGGAGCTTTAGGACACACTAGACCTATATGTCGTAAGCTTGAGAATAGGAATAGGAGTCAAGATATCCCTAGTCAAGTTAGCTTCATTTCAAATTAGGTCATTCACTTAACTGAGATGGTGACAAAATTGACTTGGATTACCTTGACCTCAAAAAGGATCTAGGTTAAGAAAAGTGAGTTGACTACACACGTTGAGAATTGCATTTAAGGCTCAGAATATATGTATATGGTATCTTGATAGTGCTTGCTTGAGATACATGTGTGGAAATAAGGCCTTTTTTTCTACCCTTGATGATTGTAATGGCGGTATGGTTATCTTTGGAGATGGCACTACGGCACCTATCCTTGGTAAAGGTACTGTCAACATATCTGGACTACCTACTATATCGAATGTGCTTAATGTGGAAGGTCTAAAGTCAAATTTATTGAGCATTAGTCAAATCTGCGATGTTGATTATAAAGTGAGCTTTATCCAAAAAAGCTGTACTGTTTCTTATTCTTCGGGTGGAATTGTCCTAGAAGGAGTAAGAACTTCTAATAACTATTATGGAATTCTTCCAAATTCCAACTATGTGTGCAGAGTGCAAAAATTGATGTGACTGAGCTTTGGCATCAAAGACTGGGTCATGTAAACTATAAAAGTTTGTCAAAATTGGCCAAGAAGGAAATTGTGGATGGTTTGCTTAAAATTGAATATCATGAAAATGCTGTGCATAAACCCTGCAAGCAAGGGAAACAACCCAGGATAAATCATAAACAAACTTCTAAAATCTTGACAAGCAGACCCTTAGAACTTCTCCATATGGACTTAAGGGGACCATTTAGGACTAAGGCCTAAAAGGTAAGCGCTATATTCTTGTTGTGGTAGATGACTTCTCTAGATATACCTGGATTGAGCTGTTAAGATAAAAATCAGATGCATTTGATCTTGTTAAATCCCTGAGTAAAAGGCTTCGGACGGAACAAAATCTTTCTATATCTAGAGTTTGAAGTGATCCTGGAAAAGGGTTTGAAAACTCCATCCTTGAAAAACTTTTGTTTGGATGAAGGGATTTAGCAAGAGTTCTCCATTCCAATTACTCTACAACAAAATGGGGTAGTTGAGAGGAAAAATAGAGTGCTTCAAGAAATGGCTAGAGCCATGCTTCACGGCAAGGAACTTGTAATGCATTTCTGGGGTGAGGCCATTAACACTACTTGCCATATAGTAAATAGAGTATACCTCCGACCAAAAGTCGGTAAGACTCCATATGAGATTTGGAAGGGTAAGAAGCCTAGTGTTTAATACTTTCGGGTCTTTGGCAATAAGTGCTATATTCTGTGGGATAGAGAAAATTTAGGCAAGTTTGATTTCAAAAGTGATAAAGGGATTTTTCTAGGATATTCTAAGAATAGTAGAGCCTATAGAGTATAAAATTCGCGTACTCAAAGTGTTATGGAGTCCATAAATTGTGATTGATGATGCTTTCACTGAAAGAAAGGGTATGGAAGATTTTGAAGGTTTAGAAAATCTAAGTGATGATCAGGAAATAACTACTGAACCTAAAGAGCATTCTATCCCCAAATCTTCATACTCTCCTAAAGATATGGACATCCTAGATACGAATCAACCGTCCATTGACAAATCTAAGTCTCTCAGAGAACCATCATCTAGGGTTAAATCAAATCATCCCAAGGTTAATATCATTGGGGATCTAGATGAAAGAATGAGGTTACATAAGAGAGTGTTAAATAGCCTAATATACATAAGTTACGTATCCCAGATTGAACCGAAGAAAGTTGAGGAAGCCCTTTAGAATGAATGTTGGGTGAATGCTATGCATGAGAAGTTAAACCAATTTGTCAAAAACAATGTGTGGGTTTTAGTTCTGGGCTTGGTGTTTGCAATGTTATAGATACTAAGTGGATATTCAAGAATAAGACCAATAATCAAGGTGCCATAACCAAAAATAACGCTAGACTAGTAGCCCAAGGGTACACTCTGGTTGAAGGAGTTGACTTTGATGGAACATTTGCCTCCATAGCACGTCTTGAGTCCATTTGCATCCTCATTGTTGTTGCTTATATCTTAGGATTTAAGCTGTATCAAATGGATGTCAAAAGTACCTTCTTGAATGGAATACTTTGAGAAGAGGTGTATATTGAGTAGCCCAAAGTGTTCATCAACCCTAAGTTTTCTCATTATGTCTATAAATTGAATAAAGTCTTGTATGGTCTAAAATAAGCTTCTAGAACTTGGGATGATAAACTCATTGCATACCTCGTTGACTGTGGATTTTCAAGAGGTGGTGAAGACGAAACTTTATTCATTAGTATATTGAAGAATCCATAACGATAGCACAGATCTATGTCAATGAAATCATTTTTAGCTCTCCAGTTAACTCTCTAGCTCATGAATTTGCTGAATGTATAAAATAAGAATTTAAAATGAGCATCGTTGGAGAGTTGAGCTACTTTCTTAGGCTTCAAATAAAGTAAACAGATGATGGCCTGTTCATTTATCAATCAAGGTATGCAAAAGATCTTGTCAAGAGTTTTGGTCTAGATAGTAAAAAGCATACAAGGACATCCATGAGCACAAGTTTTAAGTTAGGTCATGATCCTACAGGTAAGAGCGTTGATCATACACTATATAGGGGTATGATAGGTAGCCTGCTTTATCTCATTGTTAGTAGACCAGACATAGCCTTTAGTGTTGGAGTGCGCGCGCGGTTTCAGGCTGATCCTAAGAAATCCCACCTAAGTGTTGTCAGAAGGATCATTCGGTATGTTAATGAAACAATAGATCATGGAATCCTGTAGTCTAGAGAATCCAATCTTGATCTCGTCGGTTACTTCGATGCTGATTGGGTTGAAAATGCTGATGATAGGAAGAGCATCTTATGTGGCTGTTTCTATATCGGTTGTAATCTTGTAGCCTGGATGAGCAAAAAGCAAAATTCTATCTCCCTATTCACGGTCGAAGTAGAATTCATAGCTGTAGGTAGTTGTTTCACTCAGCTCTTTTGGATGAAGCAGATGTTGAGTGACTATGGCATTAGTCACGGGACTATGATAGTCTTCTGTGACAATATGAGTGTCATCAACATTTCCAAAAATCCTGTTCAACATTCTCGAACCAAGCACATTGACATTAGACATCACTTCATTAGGGAGTTGGTGGAGAGTGCTGTAGTATCCCTTGAACACATTTCCACAGAAAATCAACTAGCTGACCTATTCACCAAATCATTGGATGGCTTAAGATTTGAATCGCTTAGGAAATTTGTCGGCATGTGTGTGACTCCTTGATCATGTCTATCGGATCATGCATGCATTGGTTCATCACACTTACTCATTCTTGCATTCATTCCATCCTATATATGATTGTGTACTTTACTTTCATTTATGGTTTGTATGTTTTTTCTTTTCTTTTTCGATTTTCAAAAAAAAAAATTAATTGACTGAGCGAGGGGCATACAACTTCATGTTTGTTTTCTTAAAATTGCATTTAGTGATCGGATGTGGATACAACATATGAATAGTTTAATAAGCTCAATCACGTGATTTAAGTTCATGAGAAGTTTGGAGTATATGTTTTCTATATATAATATTTGCACAGCACACACTAAAACCTTGTAAGTGAGTCTTGACCGCATGTGTAAGATTTGTGATGGCTGATTGGTGTTGACAGGGGTGACTTTAACCATGGATTAATCTATGACTAGTGTGACCTCATTTTGTGTGATTTCCTCTAACTAAGATTAAAAAAACAAAATCCATTAAGATCATGTATTATCTTATTCCTGTCTTCGGAGCCTATTTGATTCTGGCAATTAAGCCTGTAAGGTCTCTTAAAACCTGGTGTCTATGGTCGACTGACTTGGGTTAACCGGCCTAAAGCTTGCTACAGGGGTCATTTCAATCGCTTAATGGAGACGGGATTGCACATAAGATAAAATTAAAAAAAATGGTGCTATAAGTTAGGGGAAGAAATAAAAATATAACTCTGAAAATCAATTTTTATAGGTCCTAGTGGTGCTAGATTTGACTTTTATTTAGGAAAGAAAACCCCGATTCAACATTGATTTTGGTAGGTTCTTTCTCACAAATTTAAAGTTTTAAGTCTTATTTACCTAGAATTGGTGGCACGTTACACGTTTGGTTCACATCTACCATTTACTGTCTTTGAACTTAATCTGTGTGTGGGGCATCGTTTCTGTTCGTTAAGTGTGCAATATATATATATATATATATATATTTATTTATTTATTTATTTATTTATAAAAGGGTGCTAAAAGTGAAACTTTGAAAAATGATGTTAAAATTTGACAAATTCCAAAATCGAGTGCTATTTCTATCAATTGAATTGTCCAACACTTCACGCTGGATGTTTGCTCGAGCGACAGAAGCAAATTCTGTCTCACTCACTTTTCACTCGATGATCGCTCGAGCGACGCTCGTGTTTTAAAAATCCTTTGCAGCATCATTTACACCTTTTTTTTTAAAACTTTTTTCCCCTTTTCTTGTGTTGCCCATTCTTCCTCTTGCATAATCTTTCATTGTGGCTAGCATGACGCTTCTTCTTGCACTTTTGAACATCAATTTCTCAACCATAATCATCAGTTTTAAAGGTAATTTTGTTAACCCTAGTTAGGTATTTTTTACTCATTTTTTGGGGATTTTTCATTTTTGTTCACGATTCATGTGATTTCATACATACAAAGTATTCCATTTGGACTAATGTGATTGGGATTACATTGTAGGTCGAGTTTGATTGATAGTTTATGGCATCTTGTGTCTTTCGTTAGGATATTCTATTGCACATTTGAGTCTCTTGTGTTTTGAATTTTACCTTCACGTGCGTGCGTTTTCTTTACATAGTTGGGTTGTGGGGATGTTTGAGGATCATGTGGTGCATTGAGGGGTATCGGGACTGTAGTTATTGTGTAGATTTTTCATCTTTTACACGCGCACACCTCGTGTTTCGATGATTGGCCCCTTCACTTCATTAGTTCAATGCGTCAAGTTACATTCACACATTACTTTCATAATCGTTTACGGGTCCTCTTGGAAGTTGGTTGTCATTCCAGCATTGTAATTTCGCGTTCATAACATGCCCTTTGTTATTGCACCCTTCGTCTTGACATCATGCCATCTTCGTCTAGCAACCATGTCACTTCCATCTAGACATCGCATCTCCTATGACTTGACATCATGCCGCCCAAGTCTTGACATCATGTCACTTGCGTCTTCACGTCGTGTCACCTACGTCTTGACGCCGTGTCACTCACGATGTGACGTCACGTACCTTACACCTTGCATCCATGTTAGTTTCGTCTTGTCGCACTATAAGCTGAACCCTGACGTCATGTCACTCGATTCATGTCATCGCTCATATTTTGCATCTTTTTGCTTGTTTTTCTTTTTATTGCATAGATTTGAGTGTCGTATCTTATTTCGAACCGTTTTGAGTGTTTTTACATTTTGTTGCATAGTTTTTGTGTCGTATCCTATTTTGCGTGTTATTTATTTATTTATTTATTTTTTGGCATCGTGTCACATGCATTTATGTATGGCATTACTTAGGTGGTCTTCATAAGTTCTAGATTTTTGCTTTTTATGTTTTGATCCTTTGCCACTGTCTTGTAGCTAGATGCCACCTAAGCGAGCTCGAACTTCTGGCCAGCCATCTAGTGGATCAACTTCATACAGTAGGTCTAGGTTTATCTCATCTACTGCTTATGGGGTCTTCAGGTATCAGTTCTCCCTCCGCCCGGTTCTCTTCGAGCGTAAGGTAGTCTTTTCCGACCTCTCTCCCAATCTAGTAGCTATCTTCACTTCTCGTGGTCGGGAACCATTTTTAATGGACTTCTCTCCTTTGCCTAGTCCCTAGTTCAGGAGTTGGGTTTATCTTAGAGGGACGACTATTAGGATTACACTCGATGTCGTTTCTAGCACGTTGCACATTCTACGTGTTGTTTACTCTATCTTCCCAAATCTATCTACTGAGACCCTTTCAGTCGACTCTTTTGTTCATTCAACGTTGTTTAATTGCCCTATAGGGGGGTGGTTCTACTGCAATCCGCACTAGATCTCTTCCCACTAATCCCCAGATTCTGTTGCGTATTGTGTGCACGGATCTTTCGCCAATTTCTCATACATCTTTCTTACCTATGGATAAGGCGAGCTTTTTGTATGCTTTACTATACGGTGACTCTATTGACTTGCCCTCATTTATTTGTCACCATATTTTGCGCACTTTTTGAGTCCACGGTCACAAGATAGGTTTGCCTTATGCCTATTTGTTCCATCGTCTAGCTACTTCTTTAAGGATCACATTTCCTGACACGGTCTCGAAACGTGTTAGTCAACCTATAGGTCATATTACCATATCATAGAGTCGATCACATGTTCCTTCCTCTTTCACTCCTACTGAGTCAGCAGAGCTTACTGACCCGATAGCTCCTACTGATATCTTATGTGATCCTTTTTCTGCTGATCCATCGTATATCCCTGTCTCTACCTCTCAGCCGACTATTCCTTTCGATGTCCCATCATCATCTAAATATGTTCGCCTCCTTCAGTTGAGTCCATTCTAGGGACTTTCTAGGCTATTATTGATCTATCAGTTGCTCTTATAGGTCAGATGTCAGTGCTCATCGAGTAGCAGGCACTCATGATGACCGAGATCACAAGCTGATGCTATCTCAGAGTGCCATACCACTGAGTTCGCTACACTTCAGGGTGTACTTGTTCATGTTCAGCGGAGCATTAGATGGATGTGCCAACATTGGGACTACGACAGTGACAATGGCTCAAATGGCTCTGATGAAGGAGATGATGTTGCAGCCGTCCATGCTGTTGGTGATAGTTGATAGGGTACCCATTGTCATTTGTGACAAAAATGGAGAGCTGACTAATTGAGATTGGATAGCCTGATTTGTGATTAGCTTGACACATTTTTTGATTATTATTATAGCACATATCTAGATAAAGTTTTTGATGTTTTGGCAATATTAATGTATGTTATTTTTGGTTGTTTGACTTACATTAATATTGTATTTTAATCTAGTTAATGTGATTCGTATATATTTATGACTATCTTTAACTACCTATATATATGATACTATTTCACATGCGTTTTACAGAGGGTATTTGAGTTCTAATTTCGAGAAATAAGTCTGACACATACAGTTGAGTTGATTGTTTATGGATAGTTTTGGTAGCCATGTTTGATAAGTCTTGTGAGTCAATTTTGTTGTACTGTATGTTTTGTCACAGAAGTCAAAGAGGGAGTTTGTTAGGTTCAATTGTAATTGGCAATTCTATGAACAAAAAGGGTTAAATTGAAAAAGTGATAAAGTCGAGGAGTCATGTGCAATATTGTAAAAGTTGTTGGTAGGATAAGGTTTAATGTCAAAATATGGATGGACGGATCGTTGTATTTTTGCTTGATTCTCACCAGCACACTGCTAGAGCGGCACTTTCAGAGAGGACATCGCCAGCTTCTCGCCAAGCCTTTACACGAGCAAAAAAGGTGAATCACTAGCTATCACTTGACGTCACTCGAGAAATGTATTTTTTTGAAAAACCCTAATTTTCCTTTTTCGAGAGTTTTAACCATTCTAAACTACTCAAAACATCCCACATATAAATATCTGCTCCATTTTCACGAAAGAGTTGGGATTGTCCATTAGAGAAAACACTTGCATCCTTCAAAATTATACAATCCATTCTTCATCATCCTTGGCGATTGAAAATATCAAATTTGAAATTCGAACACCAAAAACCAAAAGCTTCCTGAGGATCTGCTTGTGATTGAAAATCAAGGAAGGTGATCGGAGTTTTGATCGTTGGAGAACAGGGAGTTTTCAGGGAATTCAAAGGAGATAGACTAGATCAGAAGTCGAGAGTTGGTGCAGGAGCACGCAATCCAGGAAAGCTTTGGAAATTGCATTACAGGAGGTCGGAAAGAACATGTGTTGGTCTAGTCTGGCGATATTGTAAGTTGTGTTCATTTATAGTGGATTCATACTAGTTTGGTCCCAGAGTTTTACCCAGTTTAGGGATTCTCCATCATCAAACAATTGTTTTCTTTAATTTTTTGCTATTTACTATTTTGTGGTAGTTCAACATAGGATAGTAATGCATCTGAATGAATCTGGACAAAATTGATAATTGTGACTTGTTGCAATTATTGAAGGTTGCTTAAAAGTCAGTATAAATACCTATTCGCTCCCCTCTAGGTGTTATTTGGGTCAAACTACGTGTTTCAAATTATTTAAAAAAGAAATTCAACAAAATCATTCCGATATTTCATTACAAATACAGATCCATATAGTTGTAGTGCTACGGCCTATAGAAGAAGAATTACAAACACTGTGATACAAAACTATTTCATTACCACTAGACAATAACGTAGTATATTAGATGACATTGTGAATGGAGAATTCAACAATGTACCACAACAAATCCCAGATAACATCCATGTGACAAACGACCATTCCTGGTACTTCAAAGACATATACTTCAGTTGGAGTTGGGCTTAGTTCTGCCTCTGGTGGCTCCAATTACGCAACTTAAGACCAAACGGAAGAAATGTTGAGTATGTATAGGAAACATATAGTGCCAGATGTGTTTGGTTTGTGTGACTACTTAAAGACATACATTGCTGAAGAATTGAGAAAACAAGAAGGTCACTACCATGTAATTTTGATAACCAAAGACAGCTTTTTAAACAACATAAAAAATGCTAGGAATATCACATGCATTCTTTCGTGGATAGTTCAAGTTTGTGTGAGAGTTTGTTCAACGCACATATTGCTAAGGAATAAAAAAGACAAGATGCTCATTACAAGCTATTCTTGAGAACAAAAAACAATTCTTCCAATAGCAACAAAAATGGCAAGAAGAGCACCATCAATGCATGCAATCTTATGTGGATACCAGTTTAGGTTCAGTGAAATCTTACGTTGATGAACAAAATAAGAATGTTCTGAACAAATTATCTGACTGGGAATCAAACATGGAAGCGATTATAGGTTCTATACAATAAGATATTCCTGTTTGTACAAGTTCAATTCCTAGTAATGAACCGAAGTAGCCATCAACATCTTAACAAATTGAAAGATTTTAAAGGTTGAGAATAGAAAAGAAAAATAAGGGGAAACAAATACAGTCTTCATCGTCAACCATAGATTATCCTTTAGAAGACTATCTCATGGACAGCTACACAACAATTAGAGATTGGATATTAAAGAATCCATCGAGGTAACAAATCTAATTCTATTTTATTTGCTTGAATATTATAATTCTTTTTTGATTTATTTAACACAAATTTAAATTATGTTATACGGTACATATTAGGATGATGGAAGTGGTAATGTCTATAGAAGAGACATGTTGAAAACTTTAATGGATCCAACAAAATATATGAATACTGCGGTAAGTAAAGTTTAGCAATCACAATCAATTTCATTTCATACTCAATATATCTAATTTACATCTATTTATTTTATTAGAATATTGGGTTGGAGTTAAAGCTATTGAGGTGGCTCATTAATGATGGTTTCACCATTGTTTTTAAATAATATGCAATTATGGACTTTAGATTTGAAAATGAGTGTGCTCTTGTTAGATGATGCGGCAAATAGACACATAAAGAGGAGTTGCCAAAGATCCAGTGGATCTAAATATCTTACAAGAGCACATAAATGGTGGATTTCCTATAGTTGGTCGTCCATGGATAGGGTACAATTATCTATTAATTCCACATTCAAATCCAAGCAAAGTTGGTATCTTTTTCTTGTTAATATTCGTGAATGAAAATTCCAGATATATGATTGTAGCCACAATGTTCACACACCAGAACAAGTTGGAGTACACACAAAGCAGCATTCAATTTGCTCCAAACATTATTCATATCTTCGATCCTTTCCACCAGACGAGATTTAAGAAAGCACAAACAAACAAATGGAGCTAGAAATCATACCTCACCTACCTTATGCAAACAATGGGTGAGCATTTAAATAGTTTGTTATTTACTATAATATTTAATTGTTTGAATATACTAATTTAGTATAACATAATACCGTTTCTTCTTAGGCCAAACTGTGCAATTTTTGTGCTCAAATATATAGAATGCTTCATTGTAGGATATTCAATAGAATCAGTTTCATCAAACACGATGACTATATATAGATGGAAGATTGCAGTTGATATTTTTTATAATGAATATCTTCATCGTCGTTTGTCTTGATCCTAATGAATGATTGTAACGGATAGTCAGAGTACACTATCGTAAATTAATGATCCGTAGACCAAATTTAACATAGTTTGGGAGTAATTTTACTGTTGTAGGAAGATAAGACTGTAAATCGGGATTTCTTGTGTGAAAAAATTATACAGTGATTGTCTTAGATTAACGAGATAACATTGGGCGAAAATCTTACTTTGGAGGTCTTTTTGCTTGAATAGGTGTTTGATAAGGGACTATGCACTGATCAAGGAATAAATTTTTTTTTTTAATGTGAAACTTCTCTTTTAAGCATTTATGACTTCAATAATTAAGCCTGTAAGGGTAGCTAAAAATCTGGTGCCCCAAAGTCATCTGACTTGGGGGTCATCGACTTAAAGCTCGATACAAGGGTTATTTAAAAAGCAATTAAAGAAAAAGTTGCACTGAAATCATCTGATTAAGAGTCATCGGTCTAAAGCCTGCTACAAGGGTAATCTAGAAAGTTTAAGGGAGAGAATGCAAAAATAAATATACTTCTTGAAAAAAAGCAAGTGCACAAAAAAGCAAAAGCACTAAAATGTCTTAGTAAAGCTCTAAACACTTGTTTGAGGAAATTTGACTTTTGATAAGGATAATTAGTCTAGTTGAATCTTGGAGGTCGAAGTAATCAAATAATTGGAAAATCCTTGCTCATTAATGTGTTGACTTGCAACTAGTGATATCCACCTGAACTAGGAAGAGTAAGGATAGTAATGAAAAATTCAACATTGGATTACATATTAGGAACGAGTGAAAAGAAGAAAATTGTTGGTGTGTGAATCATACAAGAGATGAAATGATATATTTGACCACAGAGCGTCGAGAACTGACCCAATTTAGATTCATGGTTGACTACTTAATTCTTCATATACACATCGATTTTGCACTAGAAGAGTGGATATTGGTTTAGTATTGTAATTTTGAAGCATGTTTGTGGAATTAACATTGAGATCTTAAATTATGAGGTAAAAAGCTAGATTATCTAACCAAACATTCTCTAAATACTTGTGTGTTTGTTGTTATTTAGGTTATAGTTTTGTTTGAGGAAAAATAAATGTTTAAATTTGGGAGTGTTTGATAAGTGTATTTTATACACTTATTCGGAGCCTGAAATAGCAATATTGGATAATTCTTTTGATAAATTATATCCTCAATTGTTGTATTTTATGTTATATACGTAAAATTCATTGGTTGAACTAGGAGTTGAAAAAAGAAACGAAAATTGGTGAAAAAATGTGAAATCCAAAGTATGGGGGACCAAATTTCAACATTTCAATAGTTGATTCGGACCATGAAACGAAGATTGAAGATGTTATGGGTTCAGTTGGATGCAATTAGAAGTTAAAGGACCGAAGTTTCAAGAAAAAATGATTTAAAATAATCAAAAATCAAATTCAGAGAACAAAACGCAGAGTTTGAAATATGTATAATTGGGCAACTACCTAACTATAAATTTGAGCGATTGCCCAATTAAAATAAAGAGCAGTGATTTAGTCGCCCAGGCCAAAATCTAGGATCGCATCCAGTTTCCCTCTTCATCCTAAATTCTACATGGAACCACTTTCTTGCAAAATTATTGACCTAATTTCACATTTATAAATATAAAATATGGGCAGCCAATATAAAATACGTTTCATATACATAATACACTCTAATATTACATCAATTCATACATCAAATGAGATAAAATTCATAATTTTTGTGAGAGAATTGAAGGGGATTTGCAAGAAGTCAATCAAGTGAAGATTCATACTTAGTTTTTAGACAAAGAAGATAAGGTACAATTGGATATTCATCGAGAAACTATTGAAGAGATTTAAGATTCATCTTCATCTTCTCAATTTATCAAAAGCTCGGGTTATGTCTTGTCATTTAAATATGATTTATTGTAATTTGGATATGTTAATCTAGTTTTATACATTGCTAGAATGAGATGAGCCCTTGTTATGATATAATTTTTTTATTTTTAATTAATTATTTTGACTTTTATTTGGTTTGATTTGTGAATATTTATTATAGTTTTTATTGTTATTTTCAATTGCTTGATCACCAATTGAATTATTAGTGAATTTTATTGTTATCGAGAAAGACAATAGAATATAAGCACAATATAATAAATATTGTAAGGTTCGATGGAAGATAGAGATATATCTTTATGATCTATAGGGTTTCAATAGGTATTCTAGCACTTATTAATGCATTTATCATGTTTGTATCTTTCATCGAGAGATAGAAGGTTCACATGAGGGTAATATATTTCATTGCCATCGAGAAAAGCTTTCAATTAAATTAGAAGCATTGACCAATATGAAAGATTTCAAAATGTCTAATTATTACACTAAAAATTGAAAAACAAGGGGGATTTGACATCTTTGCAATGCATATCTCACATATTTGAAAAATATATTTACTTGTTTTCACTAGTTTAATTAATAATTTGGGGATTAGTTAGAAAAATTAAAACAACTTCTTTGCTACTCGATTAAAGTTGCAATTAATTTTAGCTCCTTCACATACATAGTCTTCATGGGTTCGACACTTTATTCACTACTTTATTACTTATTCACAATCCCATCCACTTGTGGGAAATTAAAGGTCATTGATCGATGTCCAATTGTTGAACTAAAAAATTGCAAAAAAATGTGGGCATACTTAAAAAGTCAATTTATAGACCACCCATGCATTTCATTTTGAGTGCTTGCATGGAAGTGGTTTTTTAAAAATCATTTTTGCTTCTAATTCATTTTCGATCTCTCTATTAAAAAAATCACTTTTCATGTTTCTCAATAAATCTTATCTGCTTTTAATCAAGCAAATTTCAAAAGATTACTAGTAAAAAAATCACTTCCACTAAGTTATTTTCCTAAATTTATATTAAACAATTAAACAATTAATTAATATAATTTATTTATATATATTAATCAATAAAATGCTAAATAATAATTCATTATTTTTGGAAACTAATTTCAATCCTACGTTGGGCAACAATTTTTGTAGGAAAATTAGGGGTACATTTTTCAATCTTTCACAGTGTGATTTCATGTTTTAAGCACTCAACGATGTGATTAACCAAGTGTGAAAATAATTGGAAGCCAAACGGGAAACAAAAAACGCTAGGCGTCGACTTAAGTTGTCAAAGCTGAGGCTCATTTGGTGAACTGGATGATTACCCAATTTAAAAATCCACCCTTTGAGTTTTAAATTCTGGTGACAATTTGGCAAGTTTCAAACCTTTTTGACTTATTTCTTGCATCTTTTCATGCATGATGGTTGAAGCACTATATATAGGGATGGTTTTCATGCTGAAAAATATATCTAAAACATCAAATTAATTCACCGGTATCCAAATCAAAGATTAAACCAAGTTTTCTCATATTATCTTCAAGTTCCTTTTTTCAAGTTTGTTTTGATTGATTCAAACTTGGTTAAGGTTTATTTACTCTTACGAGCTATTTACCTTTAAAAGCCTTCAACTATCCTGGTGGCTACAAATATCATTTGAGAATAGCGATTTGTAATCGTGTTCAATCTTTCCATTTTGGTGGATTCTTGTTAATGGATTTTTTCATGCATCATTAAATATAAATGAGAAATAGAGTACATTTTGTAATTTTTGTAGAACATGACATGAAAAATTCATGCTACAAACCTTGTGTTGAGATACAAAAATTTTGATCAACTCACATAACTGTCAGCTTGAATAAATTGATCGGTAGTATGCATTAAATTCAAAATATAAGTGTGAATATGTGACATTAAACTTATGTGTGTGAATATGTATGTTAAATTAAATAATTAAAAGAAAGTATAGATTATTGTGTTTCAAAAGCTTTTAACTATCAAAACACAACAAAATACCATTCATTTCCTAACCTACCCAAGCCAAGCCTAGCTCTAGAAGACATTCTCAACGTTAGAAAACATTCACCTCCCATGCAATCAGCCGAAAAAGGTAACTCATCACTTGGCATACCAACATGTAGATCGCTTTTCGCAATGTGCAGTGGAGATCTTCGCACCGCGCAGCGCTGAGAGCTTTCTCTTCCCAGTGTCTTCGTGCTGCACAAAGATTTTTGTCTGTGCTTTCGAATTCATTCAAGTTAGATTTGCTTATAAATATAAATTTTTGAATATTTTTTACATATGTCTTTAGAATATATACTATCTCCAAAACAATGATTTTCTACTACTATCACTCAATTTTCAAATCATCAATACCTTAAAAAAATTTTAGAATTTATAGATGCATATCAACAAGCTTATTTGATATGTAGTGATTTTTATGAATTTATTTATGGAGCTGTTTATAGAACTAAAGAAGAACAACTCAGTAGTAAATTGGTACACGAATTTATAATGAGGCTTGTGAATTGTGGCAGAAACAATGAAGTCTGGGTACCATTAAATGACCATATTGCCTGGTTTGGCATGCAAGAATTTTGACTTATTACTGGATTACGTTGCCACGAAGCACCTACGAATCTTGATTTTAATAATGATCGGTTTAGAAATCAGAACTTTAATGGTATAAAATGAATTAGTATGAGAATGATTTTTGAAACAATCCACATATATGAAGATCAAGATGATAAATTTAAGCTGGAATTTGTTATGTTGGTGAAGCATGTTTTGAAATCAACTGGAAGATACATTGATTACTAGCATGGTTGAGCACCTTGATGACTTTCTTGCATATCCATGGGGCCGCAGGGCATATTTTGTTTTGTTAAACTCGCTGTAGAAATCACAACTTAAACGAGTACAAAGGATGCAACAGAATGAACAAATAGATTGTAAGTATTCATTACATGGATACCACTTGCACTTAAGGTTTTTCTCCTATTCTTTTATTGACATATTATGTATAATTTATTTGTATAAGAATAAATTGTATACATATAATATTTATTTTTAATTATGTTGCAGTATTAGATAGATAAAGCATTTCTAGAGATTGAACAAAAAATTTGTGGATACAAAACATTACAGAGTCCACGAATGCACAAATAGAAGCCAAATAAAATATTGCGGAGAAAATGATTAATCAATTTTTGGCTACTCAAGAGGTATGCCTTTTTATATATAAATTTACAATTACATGCGCATTTAATTATTTAAAATAGAAATTCAACAAAATCATTCCGATATTTCATTACAATTACATATCCATGTAGTTGTAGTATTACATAACTATTTCACTGACACTAGACAACCAACCTAGTTTATTAGATGGCATTGTGAATGGAGAATTTGACAATGAAATATATTTCAAGGACATCTACGTCAGCTGGAGTTGGGCCTAGTTTTGCTTTTCATGGCTCCAATTATGTAACTCAAGACAAAATGGAAGATATGTTGAGTATATGTACATGCAACATATAGTGTCGGATGTGTTTGATTTGTGTGACAACTTAAAGGCATACATTGTTGAAGAATTAAGAAAACAAGAAGCTCACTATCATGCAATTCTTGAGAACCAAGAATAGCTATTTAAACAACATAAAAAATGGCAAGATCATATGCAATCTGGCATGCATTCTTACGTTGATAGTTCAAATTTTGTGCAAGAGTTTGTTCAAGGCACATATTGCTGAGGAATCAAAAAGACAAAAAGCTCATTCTTAGGCTATTCTTGAAAACTAGAAACAATTCTTCTAACAACAACAAAAATGACAAGAAGATCACTACCAGGGCATGCAATATTATGTGGATATTAGTTTTAGTTCGGTGAAATCTTACGTTGATGAACAAAATAAGAATGTGCTGAACAAATTATTTGACTAGGAATCAAACATGGAAGCGATTATAGATTCCATGCAACAAGATATTTCTATCTGTACAAGTCAATTCCTAGAAATAAACCGAAGCAGCCGTTAACATCTCAACAAATTGAAAGTTTTGAAAGATTGAGAAGAGAAAAGAAAAATAAGGGAAAACAGATACAGTCTTCATCCTCACCCACATGTTACCCTTTAGATGACTATCTCATAGGCAGGTACACAACAATTAGAGATTGGATATTGAAGAATTCATCAGGGTAACAAATCTAATTATACTTTATTAGCTTGAATATCATAATTATTTTTCGATTTATTTAACACTAATTTAAATTATGTTATATAGTGTATATTAGGATGATGGAAGTGGCATTGTCTATGAAAGAGACATGTTGAAAACTTTAATGGATTCAACAAAAGATGTGAATATAATGGCGAGTAAAGTTTAGCAATCACAATCAATTTCATTTCATACTTAATATATCTGGTTTACATCTATTTATTCTATTAGAGTATTGAACTGGATTAAAGCTATTGCGGCTCATTAATGATGGTTGCACCCTTGTTTATAAAGGATATACAATTATGGACTTTAGATCTGAAAATGAGTCTGCATGTCTAAAGATGTGGAAAATAGACACACAAAGAGGAACCGCCAAAGATCAAACGGATCTAACTATCTTACAAGATTATGTAAAAGGTGGATTCCCTATAGCTGGTCATCCATGGGTAGGGTGTCATTATCTATTAATTTCATGTTCATATCCAGACAATAGTTGGTATTTTTTCTTGTTAATATTCGTGAATGGAAATTTCAGATATATGATTACAGCCACAATGTTCACACACCAAAACAAGTCAGGGCACACGCAAAAGCAGTCTTCAATTTGGTCCAAACATTATCAATGTCTTCGGTCCTTTCTACCTGACGAGATTTGAGAAAACACATAAACAAACAAATGGATTTGGAGATCATATCTTACCTATCTTGTGCAAACAACGGGTGAGCATTTAAATAGTTTGTTATTTAATATAATATTTAATTCTTTGTATATAATAATTTAGTATAACATAAAATTATTTCTTTTGTAGGCCAAACTATGCAATTTTTGTACTCATATATATAGAATTCTTCATTCTAGGATATCGAGTAGAATAAGTTTCTTCAGACAGGATGACTATATACATACGGAAGATTGCAGTAGATAGTTGTTATAATGAATATTTTCTTCATCCCCGTTTGTCCTAATTGTAATGAGTGATTGTAATTGATAATTAGAGTACACTAACTCCTCGAGCATCGTTAGAAAGAATGTTATGTAACAAGCTTCAATAAAATTAAGTAATGTACTCCTTTAAGTGTTAAGTGTTTTTTTTCTTCTCTTGGTATTTTGTCATATTGTTAGTGTTTGCACAAAATAAAATCAAGCAAGGCTACCATGAACCAAAAGAAATAGAGATACATTTAATGTTGGCTATTAGAATGGACGTGTTTAAAGATGATGATATGACCATTTTGCATGGTTTATGCCTTAATCAATTTACGGTTGAATATTCATATTTATTTCCAGAAAGTATAAGTAACTTCTAGTATATTCTTAAAATTGAGAAATATGATAATTAGAGACGACGTGAAAAAGAAGAACAAAGAGTATATTCACAAGCAAAATATAACTGAAATGAATAAAAACATACAAGAATAACTAACCTTATGTAGCTCATTGCTATTCTCTTGAAACAAGATCTTTATTATAGAAAATTTCTTCTTTGGGCTAACAACAGAGTGACAAAGATAAATTGTTCAACAATTTGTAATTTTAGACTTGATAAGTAGTATGTATTAAATTCAAAATATCGAGGTAAACAAAGTTTTGAGTGCAACAAATATGTGATTTATTTTCATTTGCTGGCTTAATCCAAACTTTTATATTTCTCTTGTTTTCGATCTAGACAATGCAACATATAGCTAACCATGCAAAAAAACATGTTCAGAAAGATATAATCTAACAAAATCTAAAGTTTGACCTTGAGTTTTGTTAATAGTCATCGCAAAACAAGGACATATGGGAAATTGAGCTCTTTTAAAGGGCATCGAATGTTAATCTCCTTCAAGTGGGATAAATGGAATTCTAGGTAAAAATACTCGTTTTCTACGATAATCACTTGTTCCAATTTCAGCTAAAATAACATTTCGTTTAAATTCATGACAAACAAGAAAATTTCTTTTCAGTACGAGTTCATGTGAATGGATACCATTTGGAGTCAAATTGTTCAAAAAATCTTCATGAATAAATCACTTTATCAAAACTAAAATATATAAATATCTCTCCTAGAATTTCTTTAACTAACATATTATTTATTATATTTATATATTCATTTTTTGGAGTTAAAATAATTCTATTAATCATAGTATTCAAATTGTCACTATATGTGCAAAAATTAGGAAACACAATACTAATTAATTTTTTCAATGATTAAAATTCATCCTCAAAATCTATCAAGATATCTGAAGGAAGCTTAATCATATGACATGTATGTTCTTTTTCAATTCCATTCCCAAACTTGAATAAATATTCACAAAACAAAGGATCTAATTTAACTCTCATATTTTCAATTTAATGGTGGTTGTGTAAAATATTGCCACAAATATGAAAAGACTAAATTTGCCTTCATGATCTCATCTTTTCTTTCTCTTTGTACTACTAGCAAAACTTGTCGGAAATCTCCTCCATACACAATGATTTTTCAACCAAATGGCAATTTACATTTATTAATGTCTCTTAACATTTTATCCAAAGTTTCTAAAGCATATTTATTAACCATGGTACTTTATCCCATACAATTAGCTTTGTCATTTTTAAAAGTTGACCAAGTGCGGATTGTTTACTTGTCGAACATCGCATATCACAACTTGTTTGAAGTGGAATTTTAGAACGTGAATGACCAGTTTGGTTAGCCGACAATTAAGCAGCAGCTACTTCTAACGATGTTGTTGCTAACACAATAAGTTGTCGAGATAAAACTGCAGCAAGTAATACTTGTACAAATAAGTTTTACTAATACCTCCTGGACCATCAATAAAAAATAAAATAAAATAAAATAAAAGAATCCATTTTTATCATTTAAAACACAATCTAAAATAGTATTATAAGCAAATTGTTGTTCTTTATTTAAACTCTTTGTAAAATGCACGTCAAACTAAACATTAATACTCGTAGTTTCTTCTAAAATCATGTTTGCTAACACATTAACATCGTTTACAGTAACATTAAAATCTACCGAGCAAAAATCATTTAAGCCCCGTTTGATTCTTATTCTTCTAAAAATTCATTTTTCAAAACTTATTTTCATCCACACAATTTTCAATAAAATAATATTACACGTCAAACTCAAATATTTTCTTTAATTTTTAATTACACATTCTCTATCAATTTACTATTTAAAATGCAATATTTTTCCCAAAATGGGGATCAAACAAGGGCTTAAATTTTTATAATGAACTTATACACTGTAAAGCTCTAATCTCAACATCATTTTCTGTTAGACTTGTATGTAAATAATATTCTATCATGTACACTTTAAATTTAACCCACAAACTTCTTGGATTTGTACGGCTACAAAAATTCAACACATTCGCAAAAAATTGGCACAATGATACAGGCATTTGATAAGAATTGCCTCAATCAAACACATCTCACAATAATTATTCCCACTTAGTAGACTATGTAAAATTGCAATTACGTGATAAGTAGGTGCAACAATGTCATTAACTGTTTTTAAATCTTGAAAAAACTTTGGCCTTTTAATATGATTATTAAAACTCTTAAAAAGTATCTCTCACCCTCAAATAGATTAGTAGCAATTATTCTACCAATAACATTTTGCTTCTTTCTAGGACTCCAAATTGGCAAATATGTATTCCATACAAATTATGTAAGAAAATCTTTGTAAAGTAAAGTCCGTGCCTTTTCATTTGAAATATTCATTTTAAAAAATGCAGTTAACGTTGTTTGTTGAATAGAGTCTTTATTTTTAACTTCTGATAAATCACCAGTTTCATGGTATGTAACCAAGTGAGCATCTTCAACATATAACTGCAAAGAAACTAAAGCAAGAGATATGTCAAATAAATCAAAACTAAAAATTCTCCCGATAACTTTCGGCGTAAATATCCATCTAGCATTTTGGTAATTCAAGATCTCATCAATATAATGCTAATTGGTTTCTTTATTCACGGTAAAACTAACACGATCATGTCCTTCGTATACATATTTACATAAGTATTTGACAGCTTTAACAGAATAACATATTTCTATAATAATGTGACAGTCATATTTAGCTAAAATATAAGGATTATATGGTAAAACCCATCTATTGTCTAGCATGCATTCTCTGACTTTAACAATAACACCATCGTTGCAATGTCTATAAGGTGGGTACGAATCATTACCTAACGAAGTATGTAAAACATATTCTTTTGGATATTTATTTTTACAAGTATGGTTATTTTCCATCAAAACATTTGTAGGATTAAATTGTCCACAAGGACCATACATTGTATGTTGATCTCTCTTTTGGTTTGGTATTTCACAAGAAACAATCTCGTCAACTTGCATAGAGTTAGTAATCTTAAAATTTGGTTTAAATATCAATGAAAGAATTTCTCTCTTTAATAAATCTATTTTTAGTTCTTCAAGCTTCGCTCGAAATATACAGGCTAACAAATCTGGCCTATTTTCTATTTCATCACTGTGTCTTCATTTTTGTTTAATTTCAGGCCAGTTTGGATTGCTTGTCATTGTTAAAAATACATCAGATTTTCCATATCCGAAACTAAAGACATTGCATCCATATATCTTTTAGACAAAGTTTTAGGACCCCTAATAAAACCTACAAATAACACCATTGATTTTCCAATTTACAGCCTCTGTTCGCACAATTTTGTATATCTACAATTCTTATAGCCTTTTGATTATTATGAAAATAATCCAATCTTGCTTTCAATTTTAACATGCATATCTCCTATATATTGCTGTAAAAGTCTATCTATATGATGAAGCACAGACTTATTTGAAGTCCTGATCTGAAGTTTGTAGCAATAATATTCACGGCACGATACAATCATTTGTTTATTTCCTTTCTTCAAAACTAGAAAGAAAAATAAAGAAAAAAGTTACAAATAAATAATTTGGAAATGATAATACAATTATGTACTCTAAAAAATAAAACAACTTTATTGACGATAAAACTTACTTTGATATTCCATTTCCAAAAGTTGTTCGTCTGAATCAATATTACTAACTTGTATTAAATTTTCAAGGACTATCGGAAAAATATTCAAATTGACCTTTTGGATACCTTCATGCCATCCAAGTGGATCATAACAGTCATAGTAGTAATTTACTTTATGTGTAGTATCTGAATGTTTATAAATTAATGTAGCACGAGTTTGAACGCTTGCAGATGGGTCCACATCAACGCATACTGCAACCACCTATTCACATGATGACATATTATATAGTCTTTGGTCAAGACTTGCATCACATCTAAGTATAATACAACATGAGTCAAAATAAAAAACTTCACTTAATGATAAAAAAAAAAAAAAAACGACAATGTGGATTTATCTTTAAGATATCTATTAATTTTCTCAAAATTGATTCACATAACTTGTCTGTAAGTATGTGGGATTTCCATCAACTAGTAGAAGTGGATTTATAAAATGGTAGACATGTCCCTAAACTCTGAATGTATATATATCTTTATTATTCCTACACAAATTTTTATCATACTTAACATCAAATGAAGTGAATGCAAAATGGTTGTTATAACTACGAGCAACTTTTTAAAAAGCCTCGCATGAAGTATAAGTAAATAGCTCATACAATTCAGGGGAAACACTATTTAATTGTAATCTAACTTTTCAATCACAATAACAAAAACTCTTACTTTCTTTGAGAAACTTTTTCACACCACAATAGTTACAAATTGTACAAGATGGAAGAATATAAGGTTCAACAGGAATATTTCGTAGACCAATTCTTTTAGAATGATATAAAGTAATAGGAACATCTAATATACATTGAGATTGTATATTGGCATTTTCATATTCCTTTTCCACACCACAACTTCCATCAACTGGAAAATCCTTCTATAATTCAACACATTGATCAATAGAACCTAAAAACAAAAAAATAATATCAAATTGATGAAAGATAACATATTTACCAAAATTGGATTCACAAAAAATTTCAATATACAAAATCCTAAAAAAAAAGTGCAAAACAACATGACCAAATAAATAAATGCATGGAAAAAATAAAAATATTACAGAATTCAAGCAAACCTGTTGTGAACTCAGGACGACACCTAGTTCTTCTTTCTGGTAGCTACGTATAACTTGTAGATACTTCAAGAATACCAAATATTTATGTTAAAAAGGAAAAAAAATACGAAATCAACAAGAAATTATATTTCAATAAGAAATCATACCTATTACTCTTTTACACAATTTGTCATTTTGTACCTGTGTTGAATTACAGGTTCAGAATTGTATACTTGTGTGGACAATTATAGCCTTTTTGAACGAACATGTCTACTCTCAAAACAACTATAAACATGTATATCAAAAGTTTGGCCATGCAATGATAATTTAGAAATAATTTGTGTGATCTTTGACTTGTTTGGAGTTGTCTTCCCTTGATCAAATATAAATTGAAGAATTTGGAGCTATGCAGATGTAGGTGTCCAACGTTGCCTACCCATTATTTTACAACAATACAAATTGCTAAAACTAATGTACAAAAATGAACTCAGAGCAAAAATATAAAACACAACTATGAGCGTGCACGTTCAAAACCTATAACTTAGGCAAAATACAGAAGACAAAAAAAATTCAAACTTCCATCACTTGAATGATAAAAAAGATTTGAAAATTAAAGAAAACTAAAGGTTCAGCTCACCAAAGACAAACAAAATAATAGCTTCAAAAATCAAACCCTCGGCTCAAATATAAAAAGCCTAACAAAATATGCACTTTCAAGCAATACCAAGATAGATGGATGGGCACAGACGTTATCAAAATAAGGACAAAAGAAGACAATTACTACATTCACACAGTGTCATTTTTGCACAAATGAAGGGAAAACTACGTCGTTTCCTCCTCAGAGGGCAAAAAGGAAAAATGAAAAAGGGAGACAGATATTGATAAAATACTTACCTTACACGTACAGTGTCCTTGGAAGGGTGAAAAAAAACAAAATAGCTACAGTGAAAGAGAATAGAACTAAATACTATTCATATGAATAGTGACTCTTCATTCCCCTTTTTATGAAGTGGTGATATTTTTCCATTTTATCAGATTCAAAGGAAAATGGGTTTTTGACCAAGTGGTTGAAATTGGAGTAATGATTTCCTTAGGGCATGCTTGGGAGTTCATTCTTTTTTTCTTTTCTTTTTTCACCCTTTTTTATCGATTTTGAATGGCATCAATTATGAAGGGTTGAAAAAATCGGTGCTTACTGGTTTTTTGGGACTTCATTTTTGAATGATTTAAAGAACTACCAAAAATTGGTGGTGTAATTTTGACCAGTTATCTCAACCCATCAAATCGACGATTTTTTGTCGTTTCTCATATTCTCTTCTAATTTTACCTTTTGTAAACTAATTATTTCTAACCAATATATTTTGTTCAAAACTAACTTGTAAACAAAGATATATTAACTAAAAAATTATCTATAGATAAAAAAATTACATTATAATTAAAATATTACTTACAACGTAAAGTATTACTTAAAAGATAAAAAATCACTTTTATGTAAAAATAAAATAAAATAATTTTGTATATGAAACAACAAATAAGACAAAAATTCAATTATAAAATAAAAGTTACTTATAAGTAAAAATTTAATTAAACATTTTTAGAAGTTCAAAATTAACATATAATTGTAAAGTTTACTTATAAGTAAAAAATATAACTTAAAATTTTAAGTAAATAATTAATTTTATTTAACTTTTTAAATTAAATGTGTTACTATATGTAAAAAATAATAATAAAAAAAGTTATCTATAAGTAAAATATTTCTTATGAATATTAAAATTTCATACAAGAAACTATAAACTAAAAATTTCAGGAAAGAACATATTTGAAATTTTAGTCTTTTAAAAGAATTTTAGAATCGATGTATAATAAATTTTCAAACACAAGTTGACGTGTTTTAAAAATCTCCACTAAAACTATTGAAAATTGGTACGCTCATAAACAATCAAAATCAATACTTCAAATAACTCTCATAATCAATACTCTGAAACTCCCAAACAGGCCCGTCATGTTAGCTCTACCAACCAAGTATATTTATGTCCACGTTTAGTTTTGATAAAAATTAGACTTTCGTAAATTTTGATTAAAAAAATTATAAATTGAATGATTAAAAAGTTGATAAGAATTGTGAGTTATATTAAACATGTGGTTAAAAATAAACTTAATAAAAAATGAATTCAAAGAAATGGAGGCCAAGCAGGGGTTTAATTGATGAGTTTTGTTGTTTGTACCCGGAGTGTCCTGATGTGAGTGAGGGGGTCGGGCCCCACACATTTATTGGCGTGTGGCCCCCGACCCCCATGTGAGTAGCATGTAATGACACTTTGGGTACATGTAGCAAAATTCTTAATTGATTAATAAACTGACTTCTTGTTGACGAAATCGATTTTCTTGCATGAAGTGAATCTGACAAGTCTTAATGTTTGACTTATTAACCAAGTAGACAAATGTAATAGTGAAAACTGAAAAGAGATCCGTTTGGCCCCCATTAATTTTGATTATAATGAGAGAATAGTTATTATTATTATTATTATTATTTTGAAAAATCGATGGTTGTAAAGGAATAAAATTTCTTGGAATTATGTGTAATATTATTTTATTGAAGATTGTGTTGTTGAAAATAAGAGGGAGAAAAGTTTAACTTAATTTGATGATATGTAATAGGGCCAAACGGGGCTTAGGTTGGAAAACTTTTGAATCAAAAATAAAATCGTGATTTTAACATTCTATTCAAGAATACCCAGCAAAATGCAGGAACTTGATCAAAATCCAAATGTTGAGCTGAAACAACTGCAAAAATTGTGGACATAATTAAAATCAATTCATTGAGAACCCATGCTTTTCGTTTTAAGTGCGTGTATGCAAGTGATTTTTTTCAAAATCATTTTTTTTTCTATCTTTTAACCTACATATTTTTTAATAAAATAATATTATACGTAAATTAAAAAAAAAATCTTATTAGTTAAAAAGTATGAGACTCATAAAAAATGTGATTAATATTGACAGCTTGACTTTGATTTAAATTAAAATTTGATTTAAATTAATACCAAATACGGGCTAAATGTAATAAAAAAAATATATAATAAAATGCATGTAACAATGATTAATTTAAGGAATATAGAATTGACAGTAATTTAATATTCTGATTGTAAAGAGAATACAGCAAAGAGTAGATAATTTGTTAATTGTTGTCAGAGGCAGGTTTAGGGGGATTGGGCTGGGCTGGGCTATAGTCCCTCCCAAGGCCCAATTTTTTATTATTTTTTTATTATTACTATTATTAATTTTTTTTTATTTTTTTTATTTTTTTTTGGTAAAAACAGTTTTTTAATTTATTTTTTATTTTTTTTTTTATTTTTGGTAAAAACAGTTTTTTATGTGTAAAAAAATAGTTTGTATTATGAGGCATTTATAGAAGAAAAAAATTTAGTGACTTTAAAGTGATCAAACAGTCACTTTAGACTCGACGAGCCATGGTAAAAATCTTTTTTTTTTTTTCCTCCACATTCATTTTAGATCCCTCTCTCTCTAAAAAATTACTTTTTTATGTTTTTCAATAAATATTCTATACTTTTAATCATGTAATTTTTCGAAAAATTACCTTTTTAAAAAAAAAAAAAAAGATTCACTTTTACTAAGTTATTTTTCCTAAATTTATATTAAATAATTAATAAATTAATATATATATTTCATTTATGTATATTGGTCAAGAAAATGTTGAGTACTAATTCGTTGTTTTTGTAAACTAGTCCCAACACTATGTCTGGCAACAATTTTTACGAAAATTAGGAGTACATTTTCCATTCTTTCATGTAGTGCGATTTTAAGTTTTAAGTGCTTGAATTTTGAATCTATGATTTCAGTTCGTACGAGATGAAAACTATCATTATGAGCGTTACAAAAAAAAAAAATAAAAAAAGGTGAAGTTAGGTCATAGAATTGTATGTTAAATGGTTTCATAGTTTTGCTTTTAATCTTTTAAGTTATGCTAAAGTAGTGTGCGAGTTTCACCTTAAACATGGAGGGAACTCATTTTCACATATTTACATAGCCCCCGTTTGACCCCCCTTATTTCAAATTTTATTGGGTAGAATAGTATTTTTTTTTAAGAATGTGTGGTTAAAAAAATGAAGAGATTTTAGTTTACAGGAATATTATTCTATGAAAGATTGTGTGGTTGAAAATATGAGAGAGAAAAATAAAATTTAATTTAATGGAGGTCAAATGAGGCGTAGTTTAAGGACTAAAATATTAGTTTTGAAGATTGAGAACTCAAAACTACATTAATTAAAAGTTTACGAGGACCGACAATAATTTTCCCTTTCAATTGATTATTATGCCCCCATTTGACTCCTTTTTTGGAAATGAAAGTGGGTGGAATAGTCTTTTTAGAAAATGAGTGATTGAAAAAAAAAGGGGGGGTGGGGGCTTAATAAGGTCAACATTATTAAGTGGAGTGACTCAAGATCTATTTGAGTTGGTCAATATTTCGGTATTTAATCGATGTGATATTTATTCCCTTAACATGCCTCGCAAGATGGTGGCTCTTTTTTGATCAGACCAATCTTGAAATTCGTGTGCTCATTTTTGAGATATAATCGGATCGAATAGCTTGTTGGAGTTTACTGGGCTCTGATACCATAAAAGGTTTACACAGATTTGGCAAAAGTGCTTGCATATTATTCCAGTAAGTTGTCTTTATATAGTATACATGTTAGCTAAGGAAGGAATATACAATCAGTTGACAGAATGAATTTTCTATACATATATTTGATTGACAGAGTAATGCTTGTTGAATATTCCTCTAATCATGTGATTGCTAAATATTCATGTAATCATTCGATTCCCTTATACTTGTAATATTATTGTATGATAAAATTGTGTGATTGAAAATAGAAGAGAAAAAAATGGAATGCAATTTAATGGATCATAGAGTGCATTAGTCAGCATAAGACTGATCCCCTGCGTGCTACCCAAGCCAAGTAGTAATAGTAATCCTCCAAAAACCACCAGAAATTCGAAATTTGACAATATTCTATATGCCGACATAAACTCTGTCAAGTCCGATCCCTCTTATGCTCGCTGCTTCCTCGAGTTGCTTCCTCGCTACGTTTCTTCTACAAACCCATCGCGTGACTGACATTCTTAATTCATGTATGCTTCTGTCTGAGCCCCATTACAATTTCATTTCGTTCATTTTTCAAACTTTTTGACCACCAATTCAAATTTTCCGGAATCTATCTTCTGACAACGGCAGGCAGGCACATGGTTGAATTATCAAGCACACACACAACAATTCGATAAAAAGGACTGCAACACCCCTTTGTTCCTATTTTAATTTTACACAATTGCCCTTCAATATCTACAAACCCACTCCCCGCACAAACCCACTCCCCCATTGCCTTCCCTCTCCAGCGATTCAGTGCACCGTTATCAGGCGAAGACAACCGAAGTCGATCACCGGCGGTGAAAAAGCTTGCTCAGCCCAACGGTGCCAGTTGACCATTGCGCGAGGCCACGAGCGAACTCCTCCCCAACTTCACCCGACGACGTCTAACCTCTGGGCTCGACATCACAGTACACCGGCGCACCAACTTCTGGGGACTCCGATCTGCATCAACCGAAAATGGCCTACGACGCCGACGGATTTGGCTACTACCCTGAAACCATGGTATGCCTTCAAGTCTAGTGGTCCCCCCCCCCCCGGTGTTGCATCCCCACCACATAGCTACTAACGCATGGGACTCAAATCCATAGAAAATTATTGGTCCCAAATTTGTAGTAGTAGAAATCATTTCTTCTCTGCTTCGTATTTGTAAAACGGTTATCTATATGAATCTGTGGTCTTGCTGTGATCCACCGGCTGCAGAGTCGTTGCAATTGTTGCTTCTGTAAGAGTAAAGTGTATGCATTGTTTAAACTATGGTAACAGTAGAACTAGCAAATGCCCACAATTTTCACTTTTTTGCCCGAATCGCTGGCTTCGCAGGAAGACAGTTGACGTCGTCCTTCACAGCTCGCGTCTGTTATTCTGTACCAACGTAGTTAAACCTTTTCTTTGAACCCGACAGCATCTATAGTTTCCTCCTGCTTTATGGGAAAAGGGTTGTGCTAAAGGTATTGAGTAGCATTGAGATTGGACTTCCAATTTTGAGTGACTCCATTCAAGATAAATCTACCTCTTCCGGACACGGTTGCGTATGTTCGTATTGCCACCGCTTATTAATGACGGAACCTGTAGTTGTCAAGTCAGTTTTTTGCAATATCATCTTACTCCGTACAGAGAGGAACATCTTCGAATAGTTCTGCGTAATTTGCATGTCTGTGTGTGACAAAATTCCGTTTTCCAGTTCACAATATTAAAATACATTTCAAGCTATCTACGAATCCTTCTCATTGTAATAAGTATTACCATGTATCCATGCCTGGCGTCACGCTGTTTTATATACAGTCACGGCATAGAGGTTCATATTGCTAGCATTTACTTGAGTTTTACGGTTACAGTCTTCCACTATACTGAAGAGGTACCACAGTACCATTATTTCACACTTTGAAATAAAATTGCAGGCAACTACTTGAGCGTTGCAATTACAATTTTACACTGGACTGAAGATCAGCCACACAACCATTTCATTCTCACCTTCACACTTACTTTGTGTTTACTAATAAGCTCTTACAACTCTGATGTTCAACATTTGTGCAGAACTACACGACACAGAATCCGGACTCAATGCACGTACCCTCAACGAACCCGAACATGGAAAACAGGCCGGAGCCCCACAAGTGTGCTAGATGGGAACCTCGCGAGCAGAAGATCTTCATGTCGGCCGCCGAACACATCACTGCAGAGGGACACCGTCGTGGAAAGTGCTTCTCTTCCAAAGGGTGGGAGCGATTACGCGACTTGTTCAACCAAAATTCAGGGAAGAACTGGACGACGGCACAGCTGAAAAACCATTGGGGTGCTATGCGCACGGACCACAAACTCCTTTTTGAGCTCCTCCAGTCGACGGGAATCGCATGTGGTCTAAGCACCGGGGGTAGAATTGACGCTCCGGAATGGTGGTGGACGCAGAAAATTAAGGTAACAACACAACCCCAAAAACAAGTTATGCTATCTGGCTTAGAAACGTTTCGACATTTGCAAAACTAGTTAATACTTTCCTAATGCTCCCGTGTTCGATTTCAGGAGAACCCCAGGTACGAAAAGTTCAAGGACAACGACAACACCGAGATCTACCATAAGTATAGCCGTTTGTTTGGAGGAAGTTGTGACTCCATGAAATACGCATTGACACCCACGAAGCTGTCGCAACGTGGTTTCGCCTTGGGCGACAACTCCGACTCTGATGATCCGCACGACACGTTACCTATCAACGCTGAGACGACGGATTCGAGCGATGGCCCGACTCCAGGAAGAGCGAGCTCTTCAATGAATATCTCCCGAGGGCAAAGTGGCGAGAAACGTAAGGGAAAGCATGCGAAGGGGAAGCGGAAGAAGTTCGGGGCGAGGGAGGTTTCTGAGTCGGTGGACAACCTCGCTTGTGCATCGAGGGAGATGGCCTCGACGATCCGCGCAAAAGAAGAGGGGCGTATGACGCTCCACGAATGCATAGATGATTTGCTTTCTACTGGGCTTGTCGAAGCCGGGGATGAGTTGCACATGTTCGCGTTGTGGTTCCTACGAAGCTCCGAAAATCGTGTTGCGTACATTGCTGCTAAAACAGCGGAGATGCGTTACAAGTGGATCGCGTACTGTTTTGAACGTGACAAAAGGCCGGGTTCTGGGAGTCGTTGATCGTGCGCATTATGTTTACAGTGTCGTTGCTTTTCCTTCATTTTATCGCCTTTTTAACTGTCGTCGGTACTGGTTGTTGTAAAAATACTTTTATGTTCGCCTTCTTTTTTGCACGTTTTGCGGACTACTACCTTGTGCGCTATGTATGCCTTACTGCTTCATGTACTGAAACTATCTGCATCTGCCGCGTTTCCGTGCACGGCAACACGTATTTCATTCTCTTGTTTCAGTAAATGTCTTAAATTCTGTCCATAGCTCGGGGGAAACGAGAAATTGCGGGCTGCAAACCATCGGGCCGACATACACAATTACATATTTTCATTGACGTATATGCGTATAACGTGTAACAATTGAAAACGTGCTAGAACGGCGTACACTGTAAATACTGATGCACACATTATTCATGTATCGTGCTTAGTCTACACCTGCAACATAGAGAAATAGACTCGTAGCTGTACAAATCCACGAACTACTGGACAACGATTTTCCTACAGTGGACTCAATTATTACGTACAGTTACATAACTCTACTCCTTTTAGATTGATGTGATGTCATTGCTCATAGCAGATGCGTAATTTTGAACATAAATAATTGGTTATGACATAATCCACCTATGCCCACATGCTGTCCTCCTACTCTGCCAAGAATAGACCAAGGTAAACTACTATAGTAAATCTACTACTTTTCCCCATATCTAATTGCGTACCTCTTAATGCAGCACTGCCTAAAACCTGTCTTCCTACTCAGACAAGTTTACACAAAGGTCAATAACTCTAATAAAGCAGCTAAGTTTCCCAAATAATGCGATCGCGTAGACTCCGTAGTTATGCACTTTGTGTGTGGTGCAGCAAAGATTCCCCGCGTCGAACACGGCATATGTCGGGCATGCACTGCACCTTCAGTAGCCATGCTAGTGGTATCAATAATTGCCATCACACACTGTGAAAAGTCTGGTGCACGCATTGCAAATGCTCCTGCTATAAGAAGGTTATTCCCCTAATTGGCGAAGTCCCAGGTCATGCATCTGTAATCCGAAATACAGTTGCAAGTTGCGGCTGAGGAGTGAAGTGAATTGCGTTTTGACGTAGCCATTCGTGTACTGGAGATGACGAACATGTCCGGTTCGCAGACGTCATCCGAAATCGACTGCGACATCGTGTCGAACTCCTGTTCGGACGACGGTTCGGACGAAGACGTACTACAGCACTTGGAGGCAGATATGGTGGTGTGGCTTCAGTATTGTCGTATCGCGGAGCGAATGGTGCGCCATTACCTCGTGCAGGATCCGGCCCACCGTTTCTTATTTCCTACAACACGAAGCGGACATATCTTCATGTTGCAGAACATGCATGTGTATCCTCAAACGTGCTTTCAGGAGTTTAGGATATACCCTCCCATGTTCAGGCACTTTGTACACATGTTGCGAGATCGATACGGATTGGAAAACAGTACGAGCATCGATATGTACGAGCAGGTCGGAATGTTTTTGTGCATACTTGCGCATGGGAAAGGATATCGGCAAGTGCAAACGCTGTTTGGACATTCGCTGCACACCGTCGGCCATTACTTCAAGCGTGTCCTTCGCGCCGTCGGGGCGCTGGCAGCAGACATGATCCGGCCGCATGAAAACTACAGCCGTGGCGCCGGAAGTCATCATCCTGATCCGCACCGATATCCATTCTTCCAGGTACGTTTACGGTGCTGCGCTTTGTGTCGATGCTTACGTAAAAATGTGCATTATTTTTTTAGCGTGCTTGACGTGAGTTGACAATGGACGGCGCAGGATTGTATTGGAGCTATCGACGGGACCCATGTGCGGGCAGTGTTGCCAAGGCGTAAAAGAATTAACTTCATAGGCCGAAAAGGGGTGCCCACGCAGAACGTCCTGGCCGCGTGCGATTTCAACTTGTGCTTCACATTTGTGTTGCCGGGAAGCATGGGACCCACGCACGACAGCCGCATACTAGCCCGCGCGGTGCATAGTCCGGACATACACTTTGCGGAACCCGCTGACAGGAAATATTACTTGGTGGACTCTGGATTTGCACATCGACCGGGGTACATGGCACCGTACAATGGGTCGGATGTACGTTACCACTTCCAAGAGTTTCACGATCATGGAGGTGGCCGACGTCGATTTCGTAATGCACGCGAGAGGTTCAACTTTCATCACTCATCATGTCGAAACATTATCGAGCGTGCATTCGGAGTTTTGAAGCAACGATGGAAGATTCTGGACAGGATGCCTAGTTATTCATACCGTGCCCAAATCGCTGTGGTCGTGGCAGCAATGGGAGTCCATAATTTCCTACGGCGCAACGGAGAACTCGATGAGGGATTCCACAGGGCCGAGGAAGTCGACGACGAAGAAGTCGAGGTTGATTTACCCGACGACGAAGACGAAGTAGCAGCGGAAGAGGATGCCGTTGCGGACGAGAATGCAACGTGGACCTAGTTAAGAGATTATATTGCGCACACGATACGTTGACTACGTGAACGCTACCTTAAAGTTGAATGTCGATATGAAATTTTAAATTACGAATGGAATGCATTTTGGAGTTTGCGAATTTGTCTCGATGCAAAAAAACTCGCAAAATATTAATCTCGTCAAAATCACGCCTTCCAACGAATGTCCTTTTTTGTGGGAAGACGTAACGATTTTTCTAATTTCACATGACATGAATTCCATTCTAACGTGGAACGGCGTAAACATTTTTTGTATTTATTCACGTGTGAGCAATTTGTGTTTTCCATGAGAGGGGCAGTACCGTCATTTTGATAATGATGTAATTGTCTTCAGAATGTGAAAGTCAACATTTGCAACCATAGTGTCAGGGGCTGTCCATGAAAACTAGACGTGGGTCCCATGCAGCCTCCATTTTTGACTGAAGAAAATGTAACGTAATGGAAGAAAACGGGGCTCAGACACAAGCTATAAAATAACCCTCTAAGAATCATTAATCTGTCATCATAAACCCAAAGCCCCAAATTTCGATTTCTCAGCAAACTCAAAGAGTAACAAAGAGCCTTCAATCCCAATAATTTCTTTCAAAAAAATTGCACAAGATGCAGTCATTTGGTGCTATGCAATCAATGACTTCCAATATATTTTCAGCCTACGCATCTGTTGCAGCATCAATGATGCTATTTCGATCCATGGCGCATGATATTATTCTGGAGCCCGTAAAATCTTACATCGTATCTGTTTTCACTCGAATTTTCAACTATTTTTTCACTCCATTGTCGACCCGAATCACAATGGTGGTGGACGAGAAAAGTGGGATGACCCGCAACGAAATCTACGACTCTGTTGGAACCTGCAGAAGCCTGAAGCCTTGGAATTGAATCCCCAAGAAGCAAAGGAAAGAAACCTCAGTCCCAATTCTGTTGCTGCTGAAACCCGTTGACTGTTATGCTAGTTAAGATGTTGGAAGTTAGTTTAGACAGTTGTCATTTGAGCTGGAATCTGTTGTGTAGTTATAGTTGTTAGTTTTTCAGTTAATTAGCAGTTCTATGTGTCTATAAATATAGAACCTTATGTACCGTATTACAAACAAATTTTTCCATCAAAATTGCATTGAGTTTCTCTCAAACTTTCTCTTTATATTTCTGCTCTCTAATTCTAGATTAGGGAATTTCACATGGTATCAGAGCTTTGACATTCCTGCTTCCTTCTTTTCTGGTTCTTCTTGGATAAATGGCGAATCCTTGTGATGATTCTTCAAGCCCTTACTATCTTCATCCTAGTGACAATCCTGGTGCACTTCTGGTTTCTGAGATCCTTACTGGTGAAAATTATGTTGCTTGGAGTCGCTCAATCAACATTGCCCTGACTGTGAAAAATAAAATTGCCTTCATTGATGGTAGCTTAACTCAACCTGGTCCTGATAATGCTCCTCTTCAGGTTGCTTGGCTACGAGCAAACAATCTTGTGTTATCATGGCTGATGAATTCCATCGCAAAAGAAATTCGTGGTAGCCTCCTTTATTTTACCAATGCATCTGATGTCTGGGATGAACTGCGGGTTCGATACCTTCGCAGTGATGGTCCACGAGTATTCACCTTGGAAAAATCTTTGAGTTCCATTTCCCAAGGATCGAAATCTGTCACTGAATATTTTAATGATTTCAAGACTCTTTGGGATGAGTATATCAGTTACCGCCCTATTCCTACTTGTCGCTGTGGAATTCTAGATACTTGCACTTGTGATATTCTAAAGAATCTTGCTGATCGCCAACAAGCAGATTATGTGATGAAGTTCTTGATTGGACTACATGAATCTTACTCATCTTTGCGAAGTCAATTGCTGTTTTCTTCCCCACTACCATCCATGAGCAAAGTCTTTTCTTTGTTACTGCAAGAAGAAAGCCAGCGTTCTCTAACTAATACAGTTGGCATTCCCCTTGACTCCCATGCCATGGCTGCTACACAATACTCCAATCCTTCCAATGGTTTCAAATTCACCAAAGGCAAAGGAAAATCTGATGTACTTTGCTCTCATTGTGGTTATCATGGTCATCTTGCAGATAAATGTTTCCAAGTCATAGGCTATCCACCAGGATGGAAAGGCCCTAGGGGCAAAAGATCTCTTCCTACACAATTTGGAAATGGTTTCAATTCTCGACCACCCAATGCTCATGTTGCTTCTTCTCTGGAACAGAATTCAATAGTCCCAAATATGGTTTTTACTCAAGAGCAATTTCAGAATCTGCTTACCCTTGCAAATAGCCTATCTTCATCTACCATTAATCCTGATGCTGTAGTAAATACTGCTTCCACTTCAGGTAATCAATTTTCCTATTCTTGTCATGTTGCTTCTGCTTTCAAAAACAACTCAACTTGGATCATTGACACTGGAGCAACAGATCACATGATATGTTCTCATCACCTTTTTACTTCAATTCATCTACCTACCAAACCCTCCTTTGTTCACTTACCTAATGGTCAGTATGTCCCTATTAAATTTACAGGAACTGTGATTCTTTCTTCCGATTTAATCTTGTACAATGCTCTTTATGTTCCTACCTTCAATATCAATCTTATTTCTGCTTCAAGATTAACTAAAGATCACTCCATTGGTTTGTTTTTTTTTCAATCTAAATGCATTTTACAGGACCTCAGCAACTGGAAGATGATTGGGCATGCTGAAGTTCGATCTGGTCTATACCACTTGCTGAACTTTCCTGATTCTATAAAGAAGAGATCACCTGCTTCAACCACTTTACCTTCTACACATTCAGCCAACAACACCTGCACCACCAATTCTACTCTATGGCACCTTCGTTTAGGACATATTTCCCCTGCTAGACTGCAAGTCATTAGTAAACTTGATCCTTCTGTAAGAACAACTCACAACCATGTATGTGAGATTTGTCCCTTAGCTAGACAAAAGAAATTACCCTTTCCTGTATCACACAATTGTTCAAATAAAGTTTTCCAGTTAATTCATTGTGACATTTGGGGCCCTTTTTCTACTATTTCATATTCTGGTCATACATACTTTCTAACGATTGTGGACGATTATTCACGTTTTACCTGGATTTATCTCATGAAAGCAAAATCTGATGCCCGCTTCTTACTCAACACTTTTATTACTTATGTTCACACTCAATTCAATGCAAAAATTCAAACGCTTAGAACAGATAATGGCCAAGAATTTAATATACCAATTTCTTATCAAGAACACGGTATAATTCATCAAACATCCTGTGTGGAAACCCCTCAGCAAAATGGTAGAGTTGAAAGAAAACACCAACACTTATTAAATGTGGCTAGAGCCCTTCTTTTTCAATCAAAATTGCCTTTATCATACTGGAGTGATTGTGTATTAACTGCCACACATCTTATAAACCGCACCCCATCACCTGTGTTAAATAACCAGACACCATATACTCTCCTTTTTCAAAAGCCACCTTTATATAATTACCTTAAAGTATTTGGTTGTCTGTGTTTTGCCAGTACCCTTACAAACAATCGAGGAAAATTTCAACCAAGAGCCTCTAAGTGTCTCTTTCTTGGTTATCCTCCCAACATCAAAGGATACAAAGTTCTTGATCTCCAAACTCTTAAAACCTTCATCTCCAGAAATGTAGTTTTCCATGAATCCATTTTTCCTTCCATTCCAAACACTACTCATACGCCTTTTGTCTTCCCTAACTTTCCCCAAGTTTATGACTCCAAAACTCCAGCTACCTCTTATCCTCTACCAACTCACATTCCCCCAATTGAACCAACCATTATCCCTGATATTTCATTTCCTCGAAGATCTGAGAGAGTCAAGCATCTTCCTACATATCTTCGGGACTTTTACTGTGGTAATATGACTCAGGTACCTTCAGCATCTCATGTATCTTTCAACAGTTGCTTTCCTTCTCTTGGTAAGCCTTATCCTATTACTTCATATCTTTCAACTTCTAAGTTGTCGTCTAACTATAGAGCATTTATTTCTTCTGTTTCATCCATCTTTGAACCTAAATCTTTCAAACAAGCTGTCCAATACCCTCAATGGAGAATTGCTATGGCAGATGAAATTAAGGCTCTTGAATTGAATCATACTTGGGACCTTGCTATTCTACCTCCACATAAGACTGCAATAGGATGCAAATGGGTTTATCGTGTAAAATTTAAAGCTGATGGTACAGTTAAAAGGTATAAAGCTCGGTTAGTGGCGAAAGGGTATACTCAACAAGGAGGACTTGATTTCTTTGATACATTCTCCCCTGTCGCAAAAATGACTACCGTGCGCATTCTACTTTCAGTTGCTGCAATCAAACATTGGCATTTACATCAACTTGATGTAAATAATGCTTTTCTACATGGAGATTTGCATGAAGAAGTGTATATGCAACTGCCACCAGGGTATTCCTCACCCACTGACCCTAGAGTTTGCAAACTCAAAAAGAGCTTGTATGGTTTAAAACAGGCTTCAAGGCAATGGTTTTCAAAACTATCATCATCTTTGCTTCAGTTTGGTTTTGCTCAAGGGAAGTCTGATTCAGCTTTGTTCATCAAACAAACTTCAAAGAGTTTCATGGCCCTACTGATATATATTGATGATGTTATAATTGCATCTAATAATCTCGCTGACATAGACACTGTAAAGAAGCATTTGCATGATGCATTCACCATCAAAGACTTGGGAGAACTAAGATATTTTTTGGGAATTGAAGTAGCTAGATCAGCAAAGGGCATTACTCTATGTCAACGAAAGTATGCTTTAGATATTCTACAAGACAGTGGTTTTTCTGGTTGTAAACCTGTAGCTTTTCCTATGGAATCTACACTAAAGCTGAGTGCAAATGATTCGTCACCTCCTTTTTCCAATCCTGCATCCTATAGAAGACTTGTTGGTCGTCTCTTATACCTCACAATAACCAGGCCTGACTTGGCTTATTCAGTACAAGCATTAAGTCAATTCATGGCTAATCCTAGAAACACACATCTTCAAGCTGCTGAGAGGGTTCTGAGATATATTAAGGCAACACCAGGCCAAGG
>NW_019235990.1:91734-99129 GCF_002742605.1 Olea europaea var. sylvestris
GATCATCCCGTGACTTTTGAGAAATTGGCAATGGACCCACAATCGAAGGCACAAATAATTGAGGATTTGGACAGGTTTGTGAGGAGAAAAGAGTACTATAAAAAAGTTGGAAAGGCTTGGAAAAGAGGGTATCTTTTGTATGGGCCTCCGGGGACTGGGAAATCGAGCTTGATTGCAGCAATGGCGAATTATTTGAAGTTTGATGTCTATGATTTGGACCTTACCAGTTTGTATGACAATTCTGATTTGAAAGAGACTTTGCTCTCGACTACCACCCGATCCATTATTGTGATTGAAGATATTGATTGCAGTGCTCCGATGCTCAACCGGGATGCTGAGCCTGAACCTTCTGATACCAAGGTTAGTCGAATTTTTCATGGTAGAATTCGATTACTTGCTTTACCTGTATTATTTTTACATGCTGTCCGTACATAATGATTTATATGCGGTGAGATATGATTGAGTCGGAATTCTTTCAATAAAAAAAATAAATTCATTCTCCACCCTTTCTTTAACATCTCATTTGCATGTAAACTAACTCCATTATCTGCAAGTAGCATTATTCTTATTTCCCTTCCTGCTATTAGTGGTGTTCAGAGGCCTGAAATCCTGGCTTATGGGTCTAGCACGAGCTTGTCTCTGCTGATATGGAATTCTGGTCGGGCTAGTTTAGCCCCTGTTTGACTCTTTCTAAATTAAATGAAATTATTTATTTTTCATATTTATTTTCAACCACACATTCACATTCACATGGTAAAATATTCTGCCCGTAAACTCGAAATTTTTTCATACTTTTTAACCATATTTTTCAGAAAAATCATAGTTCAAAACATCATTTCCCCCCTATTATAATGGCCCATCTAACGGACAGACTTAGACATCATCCTTACTATAGTGGTTCAATGTTAAAATTGACAACCAGGAGGATTAGTCCCCTGTTAAAGCAGAGTTAAAATTTTTGCACACAGGACTGAGATTTGTAAGGAATTTTGTTATCTTCGTTGCCTAAATTTTGATGTTCATATTTATTGCAGTTAACTCTATCGGGTTTGCTCAACTTCATGGATGGACTATGGTCGAATTGTGGAGATGAAAGAATCGTAATTTTTACAACAAACCACAAGGAGAAGATCGATCCTGCCCTGTTGCGTCCTGGCCGGATGGACATGCACATTCACATGTCTTACTGCACACCTGCTGGATTCCACGTCCTGGCATCGAATTATTTAGCAATCGAGGATCATCCGAGGCTGTTTCCCGAGATAAAAAGACTAATGCAGGAAGTTCAAGTCACACCAGCTGAAATTGCAGAGCACTTGATGAGAAATGAGAATGCTGAACTAGCACTTGAAGGTGTGATTGATTTGCTTAAAAGGAAAAAAACTGAAGCTGATGAGGAGAAAGTTAAAGAGAAAAGCCTGGAGACAAACGCTGGAGTTAAAGTTCAAGAAGAGGTAAAAAAAGGCGCTAAAGTTGAGAAAATTATAAAATCTTTAAAAAGCTTTTAGAAAAAAATCGAGTAGAGGAAAGAGCAAAAGAGTTTGAAAATTGATGATGATGAGAATTTCGTGAATAAATATTGGATAGACTTGCCGACGATGGTAAAGTGTTAAATAATTGTCTTGTTGATGCTTGAAGTACTTAGACACGGTCATTGGGAAGCTTATGGACGAGAATAATTTATAAAAAGAGAAAAAAAAAAAAAAAAGCAGCTTAAAATCAATGATGTGCTTTTCTTATGTGTCATTGCATATTATTATGGGAAAGTACGCAAAGCTCTTTCCTTAGCTTCAAGTTGTTCATTATACCGTATGATGTCCTCTTCAAAGTCTCTATCAGGGTCCATTTGATTATAAGAATAGAATTTGAGTGGAAAAAAAATGAAATTCAAGAAATTGAATTGTCTAGAACTTGTTTTATTGGGAATTGTTAATTAAATGTGTTTGGTTGATATAATTTTTCACATTGAAAATGTTGAAATTTTGGATCTTTTGGTGTTCGTTTGGCTTTGTGTTTCCACGAAAATTGTCAATTAAAGGTATAGAATTTATTACAATTGTAAATAGAATTTGTTTCCATTGCAAACAAAATAAAAAAAATTTAAAAAAAAAAAGGTCACGTGGATGGGGGCTTCCCCCCGGGAGGGGGGTGGGGGGTAATTTCCAAGGAAAATTCTTGCAATTAATAGTTTAAATGCATGTCAATTGCTTTATTAATAGTTTGACAGCAGGGACCAGTATTTATTAGGTCCTAGTGATTTGGCCCATTTGGCCTGTCGGAGGTAATAATAGATCTCTATGTTAGTTAGATGCTCTTTGAGTAGTATTTTCATAATGACATTATAAGTTATGATTCGATTATTAGCAATAATAATCTGAAGCATCTTGATCATACAAGACGTCACGAGTTATATACTTGATGATTCAAGTATAGTGAAACACAATTTATGATGTGATCAAAATATATCATTCGTGATATTATCTAGTTCTTTGATGGGCTCCACCTAGTCTTTTTTTTTTTTTTTTTACTGGTCTCTCACGTCGTGGGTGAGTTGCAAGCTAAAAAAAAAGAAACTCATTATAATATGGAAAAAAAAGGGAAACAAACATAGACTTGACTCTTCTCGAGTTTGTACGTGGGGTATTTGTGGTCATTCAACATTTTTTTTTGACGACAAGTTTTCAATCTTAATGCAGGGCAAGGAAATATCATTTTTCAATTATTAGGGTCGGAGTTGGGTTGAGTTTCAACTGGGCCACTCAACTTTATAAATTTACAGTCGCATCATGTTAAAATGTGATGGAAAGTAAAATGGAACTCTTTTTTCTCATACTCATTTTCAATCACTCATTCTTGCAATAAAATATTTTCTTACTTTTAACTACACTTTCTTCAAAAAATTACTATTCAAAAACTCATTCTTCTAAAATAAAAAAAAATGATTGTCAAATGTGGCCTCCTGTCTAAAATCTTTTTTTAATGTTATCCGCATGTTTATACTAAATAAGAATTCGAATAAAGTTGCAGAACCCGAGATTGGTTCCAATCCTGGGGCTGAGGTGGCAAAACTCAGCCCTTGATTTTGAATGGGGCAAGCCCCATGAATTAAAGATCAAGAGCCAAGGTGATTGCCACCTCGGCCCTGGAGCCAATCCCGGGTTTTAAACCTGGGATCTGAAGCATTCTTCATAATAATTCAATGTTTATACCAACACTATGTCGAGCAACAATTGTTTAAGAAAATTAGGGGTCCATTTTTCAATCTTTTACGTATTGTGATTTCATGTTTTAAGCACTCAATTTTTTAAATTTGTGAATTCAATTCTTCCCTGATGAAACTGTCATTATGTCCAGTGAAATTGCATGCAAATTTCAAGTCAAGGAGAATTGTATATTAAAATGGTTTCAGAACTTTTCTTAATCTTTTAACTTATGCTAAAGTTGTGTACGAGTTTTGCCGTAAAGATGGATGGCCTTTTATGTGGGACTCATATTCACATATTTACATAGTTCAAGGAAGAATATAAAAGTTTCGAAGATTGAAAACTCAAAACTACATAAAAGGCTTAGGGAACCCAACCATCATTTTCCCTTTCATTTGATTATTTTATTAGTCAGCAATAGATTACTTGCGTGCTACCCAAGCCCAGTAGTAATCCTTTGCAGCCACTAGAAATTCGAAATTTCGACCATCCAACTTTGTTGTCAATTTTGCGATTCATTCAATTAATTTTTTGACACGTTATCAACTTAGTGGATTAACAGTGAAGTTGATGAGGAGAAATATGAGATAACATATTATTTATTGATGACGTGTTAGAATTAATTGAATAGACAGCAAAATGACCAGCAGATCTCAATCCTATTTGATTCCTATTAAAATTATAATTAATTTTTTCTCTCTCTTTTTATTAACCACATTCTCCAATAAAATAATATTACATGTAATCCTAAAAAAATTTCTATCTTTTTAGACCACATATTCTAAAAAAAAAAAAAATACTATTCCAATCACTAAAATTTCAAATAATGGGCCAAATGGAGAATCAAAAAGAGCAAAACGTGTCATGTCAGATCCTTCTCATGCTTCCTCGCTACGGTTCTACTATAAACCCATCACTTGACTAAAATTCTTAATTTGTATAAATGACCTCTAAGAATCATTAATCTGTCATAACAAACCCAAAGCACCAAATTTCATTTTCTCAGCCGAACTCAAAGAATAACAAAGAGCCTTCAATCCCAAAAGTATTTTTTTTTTTTTTTTGTAGGAGGTACATGTAGCTCTTGTTCCCTAACTGCTGGGACACATCCCGCGATTTACCTGCCTTACAAAACTCTAGAAGCGCCCGTGAGGGCCCTCAAAATTGGGGTTCAACCCTTTTTTATTTTTATTTTTTTCTCTTTCAAAAAATTTGTACAAGTTGCAGTCATTTGGTGATATGCAATCAGTGACTTCCAATATATTTTCCTCATTGGTATCGATGACGCTATCTCCATCCATGTCACATGATAGTATCCATGGGCCTGTAAAAGCTTACATCCTATCAATTTTCACTCCAACTTTCAGTTATTTTTTGAGGAAATTGAACTACATGTTAATTTTTGGGTTTACATAAAATTGTGACGTTTTGATTGTTATTTTTGGACATATTTGCCCTTCTAAATAATTTATATACCATACATATCCTTCATTAAATGAGACTTGACCGTATGAAAAATTGTACAAAAAAAGGAAAAAAATATCACATCCTAATAGCCCAACTTTGAAATTGAAAAAAAAATGATAAAAAAAAAGAGGTGAAACGAAAAATAAAAACAAAAAATACAACTCAATAGATTATTCAAACACTCACTAACCCTAAATTCACTCCCCTATCTCATTCGAATCTTTTAAAGCCTAGCACTCTCCCCTCTCGCATTTGTCCAAAGCCCAGCCGTCGATGACCACCGTTTATCAGTCCATCGCCAACAAAAACCACCATTACTATCTTGGGGTTTGCCTTCTTTTTTCTTTTCTTTTTTTAAATTCGTTTGTAATTTTCTTTCCTTTCTCTGTATTTTATTTTATCATTAAATCTGTCTGCAACAATGTCGAAAATCCTACTAACACAAATAGAAGAGGATAATGTTGCAAGTTGAAATTCATGTTCCAAACTAATTATTTGTTGTTGCTATTGACAATGAAGAGATACTGGACATCTAGGGATTGAGGATCATTTGTAGTGCCCCAATGGACATAGATTTATGATTAAACCACTATAAATTGTTAGTCCAACATTCTTCCCCTTCATCCGTGGCTAGATAAAGCTGTAACATTGATAATCATTCTAATTGTTTACCTGTCTCATTGTGACCGTAATAAATTATTATGCGTACTTTCAATCCGTTATTGAGATCTCCTTGAGTTATATTTGTTAAACTTAGATGTAAAGTTGATTTTACGCTTTAAACTTAAAAACAAAAATGTAGAACATTGCTTGAATTGAAAAAAAATATTGTGTTTGTTACTTATCAAATTGGAAATAGTCTTGCTTTCACTTGCAACTTAACCTTCAATTATTCAACCATCATCATCGCCTCCCATCTTTCTTTCCCTAATGTATAATTTGTTTAAACTATTTAACACTTTGATTTATTCCATGTTTTTTGAAGCGTACTGAATTGAATTTGCTTTAGATCATCTTAAAAGTACTTCAAGTAGCAAAACAAAATTATTGAGTTACAATATATACATTCCCTTTTGGACTCTACCCTATGGCATCAAGTAGACTTTCTTTTTACAATTTTTTCTAAGCTGCGTAGGGCATCATTTAACAAAAAATAAAATAAAATAAAAAAATCATCCGAAAACCTGCAAAAAGACTAGTCCAAAACCCAGCCAACTACTTAAAAAAAATCTCTTTTTACATCGGCTAGAAGAATTAGCGGTGAGAAGAAAATGCCCAAAACGGTAGAGGAAATTGCAAGTTAGTTGAGTTCAAAGAAGGAGATTTGCAGAAGATATTACAAGTAATTCGTTTGTTCCCCTTAATTTCTCTTTCGTCTTATGTATTGTTTTAAATATTGTATTTTTCTCCATTGTTTATTCAATAGAGAATGACTCCGATGTACAATAACTTGAGGCCCCTCATTGGATGCTAACTATCTTAGACTCTTAAAAATGCTCCAAATCTAGCAAAGGAGTTGCTCTCTTTTTTTTTTTTTTTAATTGAAATCTGTTAGGGATTTGCACTGTTTAAATGTTAATAACCCTTTAGAATAGTAAGCAGATGATGTTGTGGTGGTTTCGTAACAACAAATCTATGTCCATATGTTGTGGTGATTCTCGTTTATTATACATGTTGGAAAAAATTGAGTGAGCGGCTCACTTTTGGCACAATTTTCGATGGGACCCATTGGTTTAATGTGGAATATCAAAGTTGATATATGTTCTCCTCCGCGAGAACATCGATTTCATGTATTTATTTGCCAAAAATGAAGTTCGGGTGAATGAGAAATTGAAGCTCAAAGTTGGTAATTGGAAGTTGGTTTTGTGGGAAAAAATGCATTTATCCCACATAGAAAAAACAAGGAAACTCAAACCACTTTATATATGACTATGCTTTGGAGATGTGTAATCATGTGTAGCATAGAGGCTCTCTCCACGTGCGCGCACAGGAGGGTGCAAATCACGAATCGAAATGGCCTTCGGACCTTGAACTTGGGTGCGGACGCGACCTGCGCACACGAATGTCGGACCGAACAAGGCAAAAATAGCCCCATCGAAGAGCCCACGTTTTGCCAATTTTTTTTTTTGGCCTTCTCGAATGACTTTTGAGTTTCTAAACTGAAAAAACTCCAATGAACTCCCAATGGTTACAATATTAATAGGCAATATGCCTAAAAAAAGGCTCATTCTCCAACAATATAACTCACTCGAAAATCTCACATACATTCCTGCATACACAGTTTCTTCTTTTCTGCATTCCTTATCTAGTAAGGTCTTGTTCTTGTGGTGATATTGTTCGGATACTAGATCAGTTCGTCGGAGTAGAACCGCGGTGCTCACATTCTACTTATTACCGTTGTATCTTGGGAGACAGCCGCTTGAACTGAACCTCCAACAACGAGGGTGAGCGGACGAAACTGTCTTAAGGAAACTGTGCACGCACAGGCCTCGGTTTGAAATCTGCTGCAATTTGTGTTTCTTTCTGCAGATTTATTTCGTTGCAGTTTGTGTAGTTTCTTTGCAGATTTAGTTTATCCTTGCAGTTTCAGTTTCCATTTATTTCTGCAGATTATTTTCGCATTACTATTTAATTCATGCAATTTGTAGTTCTATAGTGTGCAACTTCCAGATTCATCGTTTACAGTTTTAGCCTACAGTTAACTTATATTTCTGATTTTGTGTTG